>NC_079166.1:48318724-48578724 GCF_947568905.1 Ostrea edulis | reverse complement strand
GGCTCACCTGGTGTAAAAAAACAACAACATTTAAATAAGTTTGTCTACTGTCGTACAGTCTCAGCATTTGTACTGATATTTATTATAAATGCAGTAACTACAAAGGACAACAATGCTTATATGAGTCACCTTGGCCCTGCTGTTCTCCAGAAGAGTTTTAAAAGATTGCTTCCCTCTTTAATCCTGTGGCAAATTTTGACCCCATATCATGACCACAACCTCACCCCATGGGGTTGTGACTTAACTGAATGTGAATTCACACAACATGAGAATGCATCAATATGAAAATGACCAAAATTGCCTTGCTGTTCTGGAGACCCTATATTCCTGTATAATTATGTAAAATTCGAACCCTGATTTTAGTCCCATCCTAATCCCAGGGTGCATGAAAAAAACAAACCAAAAGGCCTGAATTCAGAACATTTGCATATTATGATTTAGTGTGGCCATCCTAATCTTTGATTATTTTTTTCAAATTTCCATCATATTTTCATGTAAAGCTTTGATTCCCTACAAAGTCAATCTAATTAAAATCAGATCTTCTCTACCCACTACACCGGAGAAGAATGTGACAGCATTGCATTTGAGGTCATGTTATTGGCCCCAGTCTCATGAATAATTCAATTAATATTCGACCAATAACAATAGCTTGACAAAGAATCAAGGACCAATCAGGAATCGTTTTACTGAAGCACATTTGGATTGTAAGTTCACAAACAATTGCGTCGATATATGACAAGTTTAAACAAATTCCAAATATCAGCATTAAAGGAAGAGCAAGGGTAGATCAAAATTATATTTTCTATGGCGTTCTAACATTGCCAATGCCTGCCACCATCTTCTATTATTCTCTCATGCTTCTCGGTAATTATTGACATGTGTATGGTAAATACCAAGTCTGTTCCGATATACATGTAGTAGCAAAACTATCATGTTAGCGAAAGCCGTCATTTGATTGGTCAAGTAACATGACCTAAAACGCAACACTGTTAGATCCTTCTCCAGTCCAGTGTAACCGTTAGAGACGATCTGATTTTAATTAGATTGTATCTAAGTCAACACTAGTCAATTATGAATCTGCACTACATTGAAATGCTTGCCCATTAATACATGTATATCTAATCAGTGGTTTTTAATAAGAAAATTTTCAAAGATTAATATCTTATGTGAAACTTTGATCCCCAGTTGAGGCTCAATCTTAACCCCACCCCTTCACTGAGCCTTGATTTGAAGAAAATTGAATCTGCATTACCCGAGGATGCTTGCATATCAATGAGTACAAATCATGGCCCGGCTGGTCATGAGATGATTTTGGTAAAAAATTCCTCATATTGCCATGTAAAATTTGATCCCCTATTGTGGCCCCATCCTTAACCCTGAGGCTATGATTTGATCCCCTATTGTGGCACCATCCTTAACCCTGAAGCTATGATTTGAATAAACTTGAATCTACACTTCCTGAGGATGCCTATTAATATGACCATATTCTAAAGAAGAAGACTGTTTTAAGATTTTTTCCATTATATGCTCACATAAAACTTTTATCCCCTATTGTAGCTCCACTTTATCCCTAGGGGCCATGATCTGAACAATTTTGAATCTCCTCTCATTATGGAAGCTTTCATATAAGTTTTGTATTTTCTGGTCCAGCGGTTCCTGAGAAGATTTTTGAAAGATGCCACCATATTTTCACTATAATTATCTCCTTTTGAAAATGGTGTGGCTTTTATTTAAACAATTTTGATCACTTTTGCTCAAGGATGCTTTATGGCAAATTTCGTGGAAATTGTGTTCTGGAGAGGAAGTCAAATAATGTGTAAAGTTTACAGACAGACTGACGGATGACAGGTGATCAGAAGAGTTCACATGAACTTATAGTTCAGGTGAGCTAATAAAAAATTAACCTTTGGTTAAAATCACTGTTCTACAAATTATTCTCTTAAAAATTTATAGCATCAAGCTCACTATGTATAATGAAAAATATGTGTTGGTAATTTATTCCACTCCATGACCCGAGAGAAACTAGAGCCTTACCCTTTCTGCCACAGCCTGTTTGTCACACCTGATCTGAGGGACCCTCTGTTGATCAGAGCCTGATGTTTGCAACCGCACCAACTCCAGATAGTATCTACCATCTGAAAATCACCATCACTCAAAATTACTACATGTATCCAAATACTATATATATAATGCATATACATGTAACCATGTGTATACAAGTAACCGTGTAACTGTGTGTATATATGTAACTGTGTGTATACATGTAACCGTGTATATACATGTAACTGTGTGTATATATGTAACTGTGTGTATACATGTAACTGTGTGTATACAAGTAACTGTGTGTATACAAGTAACTGTGTGTATACATGTAACTGTGTGCATACAAGTAACTGTGTGTATACAAGTAACCGTGTATATACATGTAACTGTGTGTATACATGTAACTGTGTGTATACAAGTAACTGTGTGTATACATGTAACTGTGTGTATACATGTAACTGTGTGTATACAAGTAACTGTGTGTATACAAGTAACTGTGTGTATACATGTAACTGTGTGTATACAGTAACTGTGTGTATACAAGTAACTGTGTGTATACATGTAACTGTGTGTATACAAGTAACTGTGTGTATACATGTAACTGTGTGTATACAAGTAACTGTGTGTATATATATGTAACTGTGTGTATACAAGTAACTGTGTGTATATACAAGTAACTGTGTGTATATACATGTAACTGTGTGTATACAAGTAACTGTGTGTATACAAGTAACTGTGTGTATATATGTAACTGTGTGTATACAAGTAACTGTGTGTATACATGTAACTGTGTGTATATATGTAACTGTGTGTATACAAGTAACTGTGTGTATATATGTAACTGTGTGTATACAAGTAACTGTGTGTATACATGTAACTGTGTGTATACAAGTAACTGTGTGTATACAAGTAACTGTGTGTATACAAGTAACTGTGTCTATACATCTAACTGTGTGTATATATGTAACTGTGTGTATACAAGTAACTGTGTGTATACATGTAACCGCGTGTATACCTGTAACTGTCTATATACATGTAACTGTGTGTATACATGTAACTGTGTGTATACAAGTAACTGTGTGTATACATGTAACTGTGTGTATATACATGTAACTGTGTGTATACATGTAACTGTGTATATACAAGTAACTGTGTGTATACAAGTAACTGTGTGTATACATGTAACAGTGTGTATATATGTAACTGTGTATATACATGTAACTGTGTATATACAAGTAACTGTGTGTATACAAGTAACTGTGTGTATATACATGTAACTGTGTGTATACATGTAACTGTGTGTATATATATGTAACTGTGTGTATACAAGTAACTGTGTGTATACATGTAATCGTGTGTATACATGTAACTGTGTGTATACAAGTAACTGTGTGTATACATGTAACTGTGTGTATATACATGTAACTGTGTGTATACAAGTAACTGTGTGTATACAAGTAACCGTGTGTATATATGTAACCGTGTGTATATATGTAACTGTGTGTATACATGTAACTGTGTGTATACATGTAACTGTGTGTATACAAGTAACTGTGTGTATACATGTAACTGTGTGTATATATGTAACTGTGTGTATACAAGTAACTGTGTGTATACAAGTAACTGTGTGTATACATGTAACTGTGTGTATACATGTAACCGTGTATATACATGTAACTGTGTGTATATATGTAACTGTGTATATACATGTAACTGTGTGTATACAAGTAACTGTGTATATACAAGTAACTGTGTGTATACAAGTAACTGTCTGTATATACATGTAACTGTGTGTATACATGTAACTGTGTGTATATATATGTAACTGTGTGTATACAAGTAACTGTGTGTATACATGTAACTGTGTATATATATGTAACCGTGTGTATATACATGTAACTGTGTGTATATACATGTAACTGTGTGTATATACATGTAACTGTGTGTATACATGTAACTGTGTGTATACAAGTAACTGTGTATATACAAGTAACTGTGTGTATACATGTAACTGTGTATATACATGTAACTGTGTGTATACATGTAACTGTGTGTATACATGTAACTGTGTATATACAAGTAACTGTGTATATACAAGTAACTGTGTGTATACAAGTAACTGTATATACAAGTAACTGTGTGTATACATGAAACTGTGTGTATATACATGTAAATGTGTGTATACAAGTAACTGTGTGTATACATGTAACTGTGCGTATATATGTAACTGTGCGTATATATGTAACTGTGTGTATACATGTAACCGTGTGTATACATGTAACCGTGTATATACAAGTAACTGTGTGTATACATGTAACCGTGTATATATATGTAACTGTGCATATACAAGTAACTGTGTATATACAAGTAACCGTGTGTATATATGTAACCGTGTATATACATGTAACTGTGTGTATACATGTAACTGTGTGTATACATGTAACTGTGTGTATACATGTAACTGTGTGTATACATGTAACCGTGTGTATATATGTAACTGTGTATATACAAGTAACTGTGTATATACAAGTAACCGTGTGTATATATGTAACCGTGTATATACATGTAACCGTGTATATACAAGTAACCGTGTATATACAAGTAACTGTGTGTATACATCTAACTGTGTGTATACATGTAACTGTGTATATACATGTAACCGTGTATATACATGTAACTGTGTATATACCTGTAACCGTGTGTATACAAGTAACTGTGTGTATACATGTAACTGTGTATATACAAGTAACTGTGTATATACAAGTAACCGTGTGTATATATGTAACCGTGTATATACAAGTAACTGTGTATATACAAGTAACCGTGTGTAAATATGTAACCGTGTATATACATGTAACTGTGTATATACAAGTAACCGTGTATATACATGTAACTGTGTATATACATGTAACCATGTGTATACATGTAACTGTGTGTATATATGTAACTGTGTTTATATACATGTAACCGTGTGTATACAAGTAACTGTGTGTATACATGTAACTGTGTGTATATTTAACCGTGTGTATACATGTAACTGTATGTATATATGTAACTGTGTGTATACGTGTAACTGTGTGTATATATGTAACTGTGTGTATACATGTAACTGTGTGTATACATGTAACTGTATGTATATACATGTAACTGTGTGTATACATGTAACTGTGTGTATACAAGTAACTGTGTGTATACATGTAACTGTGTGTATACATGTAACTGTGTGTATACAAGTAACTGTGTGTATACAAGTAACTGTGTGTATACATGTAACTGTGTGTATACAGTAACTGTGTGTATACAAGTAACTGTGTGTATACATGTAACTGTGTGTATACAAGTAACTGTGTGTATACATGTAACTGTGTGTATACAAGTAACTGTGTGTATATATATGTAACTGTGTGTATACAAGTAACTGTGTGTATATACAAGTAACTGTGTGTATATACATGTAACTGTGTGTATACAAGTAACTGTGTGTATACAAGTAACTGTGTGTATATATGTAACTGTGTGTATACATGTAACTGTGTGTATATATGTAACTGTGTGTATACAAGTAACTGTGTGTATATATGTAACTGTGTGTATACAAGTAACTGTGTGTATACATGTAACTGTGTGTATACAAGTAACTGTGTGTATACAAGTAACTGTGTGTATACAAGTAACTGTGTCTATACATCTAACTGTGTGTATATATGTAACTGTGTGTATACAAGTAACTGTGTGTATACATGTAACCGCGTGTATACCTGTAACTGTCTATATACATGTAACTGTGTGTATACATGTAACTGTGTGTATACAAGTAACTGTGTGTATACATGTAACTGTGTGTATATACATGTAACTGTGTGTATACATGTAACTGTGTATATACAAGTAACTGTGTGTATACAAGTAACTGTGTGTATACATGTAACAGTGTGTATATATGTAACTGTGTATATACATGTAACTGTGTATATACAAGTAACTGTGTGTATACAAGTAACTGTGTGTATATACATGTAACTGTGTGTATACATGTAACTGTGTGTATATATATGTAACTGTGTGTATACAAGTAACTGTGTGTATACATGTAATCGTGTGTATACATGTAACTGTGTGTATACATGTAACTGTGTGCATACAAGTAACTGTGTGTATATATGTAACTGTGTGTATACAAGTAACTGTGTGTATACAAGTAACTGTGTGTATACATGTAACTGTGTGTATACATGTAACCGTGTATATACATGTAACTGTGTGTATATATGTAACTGTGTATATACATGTAACTGTGTGTATACAAGTAACTGTGTATATACAAGTAACTGTGTGTATACAAGTAACTGTGTGTATATACATGTAACTGTGTGTATACATGTAACTGTGTGTATATATATGTAACTGTGTGTATACAAGTAACTGTGTGTATACATGTAACTGTGTATATATATGTAACCGTGTGTATATACATGTAACTGTGTGTATATACATGTAACTGTGTGTATATACATGTAACTGTGTGTATACATGTAACTGTGTGTATACAAGTAACTGTGTATATACAAGTAACTGTGTGTATACATGTAACTGTGTATATACATGTAACTGTGTGTATACATGTAACTGTGTGTATACATGTAACTGTGTATATACAAGTAACTGTGTATATACAAGTAACTGTGTGTATACAAGTAACTGTATATACAAGTAACTGTGTGTATACATGAAACTGTGTGTATATACATGTAAATGTGTGTATACAAGTAACTGTGTGTATACATGTAACTGTGCATATATATGTAACTGTGTGTATATATGTAACTGTGTGTATACATGTAACCGTGTGTATACATGTAACCGTGTATATACAAGTAACTGTGTGTATACATGTAACCGTGTATATATATGTAACTGTGCATATACAAGTAACTGTGTATATACAAGTAACCGTGTGTATATATGTAACCGTGTATATACATGTAACTGTGTGTATACATGTAACTGTGTGTATACATGTAACTGTGTGTATACATGTAACTGTGTGTATACATGTAACCGTGTGTATATATGTAACTGTGTATATACAAGTAACTGTGTATATACAAGTAACCGTGTGTATATATGTAACCGTGTATATACATGTAACCGTGTATATACAAGTAACCGTGTATATACAAGTAACTGTGTGTATACATGTAACTGTGTGTATACATGTAACTGTGTATATACATGTAACCGTGTATATACATGTAACTGTGTATATACATGTAACCGTGTGTATACAAGTAACTGTGTGTATACATGTAACTGTGTATATACAAGTAACTGTGTATATACAAGTAACCGTGTGTATATATGTAACCGTGTATATACAAGTAACTGTGTATATACAAGTAACCGTGTGTATATATGTAACCGTGTATATACATGTAACTGTGTATATACAAGTAATCGTGTATATACATGTAACTGTGTATATACATGTAACCATGTGTATACATGTAACTGTGTGTATATATGTAACTGTGTGTATATACATGTAACCGTGTGTATACAAGTAACTGTGTGTATACATGTAACTGTGTGTATATTTAACCGTGTGTATACATGTAACTGTATGTATATATGTAACTGTGTGTATACGTGTAACTGTGTGTATATATGTAACTGTGTGTATACATGTAACTGTGTGTATACATGTAACTGTATGTATATACATGTAACTGTGTGTATACATGTAACTGTGTGTATATATGTAACTGTGTGTATACATGTAACTGTGTGTATACATGTAACTATGTATATACATGTAACTGTGTGTATACATGTAACCATGTGTATACAACATGTAACTGTATATAAGTAATTGTACATGTAACTGTCTATATGTAATTGTACATGTGACTGTATATATGTAATTGTACATGTAACTGTCTATAAGTAATTGTACATGTAACTGTCTATAGGTTATTGTACATGTAACTGTCTATATGTATTTGTACATTTAACTGTCTGTAGGTAATTGTACATGTAACTGTCTATATGTAATTGTACATGTGACTGTCTATATGTAATTGTACATGTGACTGTGTAAGTAATTGTAGATATAATTGTCTATATGTAATTGTACATGTAACTGACTATATGTAATTGTACATGTAACTGTCTACATGTAATTTTACATGTGACAGTATATATGTAATTGTACATGTATCTGACTATATGTAATTGTACATGTGACTGTCTATATGTAATTGTACATGTGACTGTATATATGTAGTTGTACATGTGACAGTATATATGTAATTGTACATGTATCTGACTATATGTAATTGTACATGTAACTGTCTATAATTAATTGTACATGTAACTGTCTATGTAATTGTACATGTAACTGTCTATAATTAATTGTACATGTAACTGTCTATGTAATTGTACATGTGACTGTGTATATGTAATTGTACATGTGACAGTATATATGTAATTGTACATGTATCTGACTATATGTAATTGTACATGTAACTGTCTATAATTAATTGTACATGTAACTGTCTATGTAATTGTACATGTAACTGTCTATAATTAATTGTACATGTAACTGTCTATATGTAATTGTACATGTGACTGTGTATATGTAATTGTAGATATAATTGTATATATGTAATTGTACATGTAACTGTCTATAAGTAATTGTACATGTGACTGTGTATGTAATTGTAGATATAATTGTATATATGTAATTGTACATGTAACTGTCTATATGTATTTGTACATGTAACTGTCTATATGTAATTGTACATGTGACTGTATATATGTAATTGTAGATGTGACAGTATATATGTAATTGTACATGTATCTGTCTATATGTAATTGTACATGAACTGTCTATATGTAATTGTACATGTAACTGTCTATATGTATTTGTACATGTAACTGTATATATTTAATTGTACATGTAACTGTCTATATGTAATTGTACATGTGACTTTGAACTCTGTACATGTAACTGAATATGTACATGTAACTGTATGTGTGTATGTAATTGTGCATGTACATGTTTTATGTATGTACATGTTACTGTGTGTGTACATATAATTGCATAGGAGTAATTGCATAGCAGATACTGCATACTTTCTCATAGAGTTTTTATTCATTGTTTTTTGGGGAACTTTAGAAACACTTTAAAATCCTCTAAAGAAGTTGTAATGAAATAGTGTACACAATGTTACCAGTCCAGTCAACCATTGCTTCAATGTCATAATGAAAAATTTCAAGGTTACTCTGACGGTATGCAGTACTGGAATTTATGTAAATAACATTTCTAGGTCCTGATGTTTCCATTTACTTTCCCTCCCCTTTTTATTGCACTACTTCATTTCATAAATGTTGTATGGAAAATAACGATTACTGCAATAAAACTAAAGATTCAAATGTCTCCCCAGCTCCCCAAATTGGAAGTGCTCCAAATGAAACCTCCTCCCTTTAATGTACTGCATGGTATGGAGGTGAAAGTATGAGCAGGAACATTAACATTATGAACTCCGATAAGCCACAAAGGAGCAGTGTTCACAAACTATTTTACACCATCCATCCCTCAGATCCACTACAATTTTAATGACAGCAATTGGATCCTCCTGTTCCTGTGAAATGCACATCTGCAAATGGCATTGAAGTATCGTACAAAATTTCTAGTCTATCGGATAAGCAATATAGGAGGAGAAATGTTCACAACCTATTTTAACATCCTCCACCCCTCTTAGATCCACTATAACTTTAAGGAAAATAATTGGATCCTCCTGTCCTGACAATATGCACATCTATAAATGGCAATGTACAAAGTTTCAAATCTATCTTATAAGCCATATACACAAGCTATTTTAACTCCTCCACCCCTCTTAGATCCACTAAAGCTTTTAGGAAAATAATTGGACCCTCCTGTCCCGCCAATATTTTGTGACAGACAAACGGATGGACAGACAGACAGAAAGTACAAAAACAATATGTCTCCCCCTGAAAGAGGGGAGATATAATGATGACTAGAGTGTTACAAGGAACAGATGAATATATATCTGATACTACAGAATGGACAAGCGAGAGTGTTAAAGAGTTTGAAAGACAGATGTTTAACAGACAAAGGACTACATCACCCCCATAACATCACTGTGCTTCACTAGTAACATAAAACAGTATAATTCTGTAGATAATCTCGTCACGTACTGATCTCCATAACAAGACAATGGAACAGCTCCTTGTGCGGGACCCTGAGGATGATGTTGCTGGAGTCAGGGACACCCCCCAGGAGGAAGTACACCTGTTTGGAGGTAATTAAGGAGGTCAGCTTGTCATCCCTCCTCAGCTGTTCCACAGCAATAAAGCTACAATCATAATCATACTAACTTATCATTTATTTTGAATTATATTCTTGCAATGCAATGTTTATTTATTGTTCTTCCTCAGTTAATAGAGCAACTTCATCTTATTTTAAGAAATATCATAAATACCCTTATGCTTAAATGACCAATTGATATAAAAAAAAAAAAAGCTTATCTATTATATCTGATGAGTCAAGAAGATATTCGTATCAATACAATGGCCACTTGAAAATTGACTTGTATGTTTCACACATATATTACAATTCCTTCTCCTTCCTTTTGTTGAGTTCATGCAGCAGTTCCTGTGACTTGGCCTGGTTTTGTGAGTAAGGTGGCATTAGCATCCCTGCTCCATGACAACACCGCGGGAGGCGGACGGGAGGGGGACTGATGCGAGAGCTACTACTACTGGTGTCCCTGATGGCATTAGCAGCCCCAGAGGCCAGGTCCAACACCCCCACTACAGGCTTAGTCACTGTACCAATCACTCCCTTACCAATCCCAGTCACAAGTCCCTGAACAAGCAAGTCAATTAAAAATGACAATGATGAGTTTTCAGTGACATTACGGCAACCAATCAAAATTCAATGTAAAAGTTCTGATTTTTTTTTTACCATGCTCTTCATTTTCATCATCTTGATAGCATAAGAAAGCGTTCATATCATGAAGTACCTCAATACCATCCTCCTTAAAACCATCATAAGGCTGGGTAAATAAACTGGTCATGGCACCAAAGAGTCCATTACCAAAACCTTTAACACCTGCCAGTATATGACCCCCACTGGACTGGGCACCTGTCCTCAATTGTTCCCTTTTCTCTTGATAATTTCTGTCCATGTTCAGTGTGCCGAGACCATCAGACAATGATCCAACAACCTAATAATTCAATGATATGAAGTTAATACTGCGAATACAGGATATGTACACTGCACATTCACTCCCATTAAGTCGTACAAAACAGTTTTGATTTACAGTGACAAAGCTGAGAATCCTTTACAAAATTTTTCTCATGTTATACTGAACAATCAAATTTTCTTGTTCATAAGCAGTTGCTGCAACTACGTACGAGTGACATTTAAAATCACCAAAAACAATCTACCTTGGCAGCTGAATCCGACACACCATGCGTGACATTTTTCAGTAGACCTCCTACATTGCCATCATTAATTAGACCAGAAATTCCCTCTGTGACATCATTAAATAGGCCAAGGGGATTCCCAAGAAAGTCCACAGAACCCAGGATCTTGGCTGCCTGGCTCTTTAACTCCTGAAATTCAAAAGAAGGCATTTCTTTTACATGTAAATAATGAAAGTACTTATGAACACTGGGTTTCTGAACTTCACATGGATTTAATGTTGGTAACAATTGTTACAAGCAGAGCTGATAATGAGCATGACAGTTTACCTCAGTGTAGTGGAAGGCTATCTCCTTCTGAAGGAAGACAATGGTTTCAAACAGGTGACTTTTGATAAAAGGGTCTGTAAAAATATTAAACTTTATATTACACCACAAACAGCAACACTTTCTTGTGGTTTACTGTACTGTGCAGGTTTTGATATAGTATACAGAAACATTTCAATGTCTCCACATTACCTAGATCAACTTTGGCATCCTCAAATTTGACAAGTGATAAAGACATATCTCGCTTTAGTGCTTTCAGATCAGGTGATAGTTTGGAAGCTGTAAGCATGCTTAGATTGTTGCGGCTAGTATGGATTTTCAACAGTCCAAAGTAGTATCTCTTTGTCTTCACTGATGTAGCAGCTGCAAGGGCCCTGTTGACAAGCAATAAGTCAGGAATTACAGTAATGCGTATAACCTGTTCTACCACAGTTGATGCAGAGATCAAAGAAATGTTGTGTCCATTATTCTCCAATATATACCGATTAATCAATAGATAATCAGCAGTGCTACATATTAAACTTCCTCAAGAAAATAAATACATGTATATTGATTTTAAATATATTAAGACCATATCAGTTTCATGTCTTTGACATGATTAGACATTGCGTATTGCCTTAAAACAGCTGTTAAATGTAAATCCATTTTATAGCTTTTCCACGATCCTACTTTCTGTTTTTATACTTTTATACAGTTTTTATACTGTTTTGCTAATACAACAATTAAATCGATAATTTTATTAAGCTATCCTGAAAATTTATCAATGTACGTTACAAACAAATCTGACATTGAACAAAAAAAGCAATCATCTGCATCCAAGATCGATATACTTAGTCTAGTAAATAAACATGGAGATGCAGAGACAAGTTGACCCTCTTCCACGTGTGTGTAGTTTTGTTGGAGTATGTATTCACAACAAAGCAGATAATTACATCACAGTGATTCTGTCAAGATTAAACTAAATACTTGAAATATGACCCTACAAATTCGACACTTTTGTCAGTAAAAAACATGTATTCCGTTTCGGAAGCTGCCATGACGTTACGAAGTGACCTAATTCATAGTTGTATAGGAAAACGATCCACGACTGTATATTTCCGAGTCGTTGTAGAATAAAAATAAAGTTTTTGTTTTCATGAAAGATGCAGGATAACCTCTCTTGTTTGAAATATAAAAGCCGATTTCTGGACCTCGGAGGTTACCCTGCAACATCTATAAAATGCATATTTTATTTCATTACAGTATGGATGATATGACTGTACAATGTATATGTTCTTCACAAAGCACACATCAATATTTCACAATTTCTGTATTTCATTTCATATAATCATATAAATAAAAAGGCACACTGAACGAACTCTGAATATCACAATCCCTTGTCAATTAAACATAGAGCGATCAGAAAGTTTGCTTTCTTTGGCAGTGACAATATTGGTTATATATATCAAATCAGTTTACACTCGGTTTGTATTTCAATACATCATGAGGTTGAAGACGATAGTGTATCAAAATACAACCAAGGATCAGTTCCTATACAGCCCTGACTAGACCTATGTATATGTAACATAATTCATTAATGATAATTATATAACAGATTTCCTCTGACTAGATGATAATTATATAACACATTTCCTCTGACTAGACCTATGTATATGTAACATAATTCATTGATAAATTCCTTTAATTATATAACACATTTCCTATACACCCCTGACTAGACCTATGTATATGTAATTATATAACACATTTCCTATACACCCCTGACTAGACCTATGTATATGTAATTATATAACACATTTCCTATACACCCCTGACTAGACCTATATGTAATTATATAACACATTTCCTATACACCCCTGACTAGACCTATATGTAATTATATAACACATTTCCTATACACCCCTGACTAGACCTATGTATATGTAACATAATTCATTGATAAATTCCTTTAATTATATAACACATTTCCTATACACCCCTGACTAGACCTATGTATATATAATTATATAACACATTTCCTAAACACCCCTGACTAGACCTATGTATATATAATTATATAACACATTTCCTAAACACCCCTGACTAGACCTATGTATATATAATTATATAACACATTTCCTAAACACCCCTGACTAGACCTATGTATATGTAATTATATAACACATTTCCTATACACCCCTGACTAGACCTATATGTAATTATATAACACATTTCCTATACACCCCTGACTAGACCTATGTATATGTAATTATATAACACATTTCCTATACACCCCTGACTAGACCTATGTATATGTAATTATATAACACATTTCCTATACACCCCTGACTAGACCTATGAATATGTAATTATATAACACCCCTGACTAGACCTATGTACATGTATATGTAATTATATAACACATTTCCTATACACCCCTGACTAGACCTATGTATATGTAATTATATAACACATTTCCTCTGCAATATAGCAGTATCTGTGCTTTAATGACATCAAAACATAAACATGTACATAAAGAATTGTGATGTCACATATATCTTTAAACTTGCCTTCAGTCGGGGGCATGATTATTTACCCCCTGGCTGGCTATCTAATCAGAGTGCATCTTTCGAATAACAAGGAAAATATTGTTGAATACTTAAATTTTACAGATTTTTGATCATGACTTACTTTCTGGGATTTTCTCCCTCTGTGATTTTCTCGTCCATATGGTCAGTCGACCCAAATCCACAGAATTGTAACAGTTTCCACAACAGGTGTTCCTCTATCTGAATACTCAGCTTCTTCATATTAACTATCAAATGCTGGAAAATAGCTTCATATTAACTATCAGATGCTGGAAAATAGCTTCATATTAACTATCAGATGCTGGAAAATAGCTTCATATTAACTATCAAATGCTGGAAAATAATTTCATATTAACTATCAGATGCTGGAAAATAGCTTCATATTAACTATCAAATGCTGGAAAATAGCTTCATATTAACTATCAGATGCTGGAAAATAGCTTCATATTAACTATCAAATGCTGGAGAATAGCTTCATATTAACTATCAAATGCTGGAAAATAGCTTCATATTTACTATGAAATGCTGGAAAATAGCTTCATATTAACTATCAAATGCTGGAGAATAGCTTCATATTAACTATCAGATGCTGGAAAATAGCTTCATATTAACTATCAAATGCTGGAAAATAGCTTCATATTAACTATCAGATGCTGGAAAATAGCTTCATATTAACTATCAAATGCTGGAAAATAGCTTCATATTAACTATCAAATGCTGGAAAATAGCAACATATTGACTATCAAATGCTAGAAAATAGCAACATACATGTAATAACTATCAAAGGCTGGAAAATAGCTACATACATGTAATAACTATCAAAGGCTGGAAAATAGCTACAGCTGTTTATTTACATGTATTTGATAGCACATTTACATTGATCAGTTTTAATGTGCACTGTACATCAATGAAAATTAAACAGATAGCTGCTCTCTTTTCTTCTAAATGCACTTAATATGAACATACTAGAATTTTAAATACTGTAGATTCCTTATTTTACGTGAGCACTTATTATCGCGAAATGACTCATGGACGTCAAATTGCGAGAACATAAATTCGTGAGTGTTCTTTTGATCAAGAGTTTTTGCATGTAATTTGGCAATATAAAATTAAAAGCGAGTAATCTTATTTCGCGAGTGATGTTTCTCACGAATCTATGCAATAATAAATTCCTCGCGTATATTTAGGAATTTACAGTATTAGAAAAAAAGACTTAAAAAGGATAATTACTTTATAAATCTCTGCGTTCCACTTGGAGTTTGGGATTTTCTGTGCTACAACATTCAGTGCTGGGGTGTTTTCTAACACGTCCCTTTTGGGGTTTGGTGTAATGTACAACAGGACAGGCCTTGTGGCTGTGAACAACTGGTTATCGACCTAATGAATAAAATTCAAAGAATCAATTTTCAGTACTTCAATCAGACTCCTGAATAGCATACTCTTAAACACAGAGAGAATAAACCTTGCTAGGAAATTTCTCCCTAAAACTGAATTTAGGTGGATTGTAACTTGCACATGTATACTGCAAACTTTTGACTTCTTTTGATGTCAATTCTAATACATGCATGTATACATCATTACTTGCAGATTGCATGATTAAATCATATGTGCTAATAACAAATTTGAAATCTTAACAGTCTCCAAAACAGAGGGATCTCAATAATTGTGATGTTAAACACTGTATATATATGTACCTGTACATTGGGATGTTAACCACTGTATATGTACCTGTACATTGGGATGTTAAACACTGTACATGTATGTACCTGTACATTGGGATGTTAAACACTGTATATGTACCTGTACATCGAGATGTTTAACACTGTATATGTATGTACCTGTACATTGGGATGTTTAACACTGTATATGTACCTGTACATTGAGATGTTTAACACTGTATATGTACCTGTACATTGGGATGTTTAACACTGTATATGTATGTACCTGTACATTGGGATGTTTAACACTGTATATGTACCTGTACATTGAGATGTTTAACACTGTATATGTATGTACCTGTACATTGGGATGTTTAACACTGTATATGTATGTACCTGTACATTGGGATGTTTAACACTGTATATGTACCTGTACATTGGGATGTTTAACACTGTATATGTATGTACCTGTACATTGGGATGTTTAACACTGTATATGTATGTACCTGTACATTGGGATGTTTAACACTGTATATATATGTACCTGTACATTGGGATGTTAAACACTGTATATGTATGTACCTGTACATTGGGATGTTAAACACTGTATATGTATGTACCTGTACATTGGGATGTTTAACACTGTATATCTATGTACCTGTACATTGATATGTTTAACACTGTATATGTATGTACCTGTACATTGGGATGTTTAACACTGTATATGTACAATGTATGTACCTGTACATTGAGATGTTAAACACTGTATATGTACCTGTACATTGAGATGTTTAACACTGTATATGTATGTACCTGTACATTGGGATGTTTAACACTGTATATGTATGTACCTGTACATTGGGATGTTTAACACTGTATATGTACCTGTACATTGGGATGTTTAACACTGTATATGTACCTGTACATTGGGATGTTTAACACTGTATATCTATGTACCTGTACATTGATATGTTTAACACTGTATATGTATGTACCTGTACATTGGGATGTTTAACACTGTATATGTA
Source organism: Ostrea edulis (assembly GCF_947568905.1). Lineage (NCBI taxonomy): Eukaryota > Metazoa > Mollusca > Bivalvia > Ostreida > Ostreidae > Ostrea > Ostrea edulis. The sequence goes on along the minus strand of NC_079166.1, from coordinate 48,561,651 downwards.
TGTACCTGTACATTGGGATGTTAAACACTATATATGTATGTACCTGTACATTGGGATGTTTAACACTGTATATGTATGTACCTGTACATTGGGATGTTTAACACTGTATATGTACCTGTACATTGGGATGTTTAACACTGTATATCTATGTACCTGTACATTGGAATGTTTAACACTGTATATGTACCTGTACATTGGGATGTTTAACACTGTATATGTATGTACCTGTACATTGGGATGTTTAACACTGTATATGTACCTGTACATTGGGATGTTTAACACTGTACATGTATGTACCTGTACATTGGAATGTTTAACACTGTATATGTACCTGTACATTGGGATGTTTAACACTGTACATGTACCTGTACATTGGGATGTTTAACACTGTACATGTACCTGTACATTGGGATGTTTAACACTGTACATGTATGTACCTGTACATTGGAATGTTTAACACTGTATATGTACCTGTACATTGGGATGTTTAACACTGTACATGTACCTGTACATTGGGATGTTTAACACTGTACATGTACCTGTACATTGGGATGTTTAACACTGTACATGTATGTACCTGTACATTGGAATGTTTAACACTGTATATGTACCTGTACATTGGGATGTTTAACACTGTACATGTATGTACCTGTACATTGAGATGTTAACCACTGTATATCTATGTACCTGTACATTGGGATGTTTAACACTGTATATGGATGTACCTGTACATTGAGATGTTAACCACTGTATATCTATGTACCTGTACATTGGGATGTTTAACACTGTATATGTACCTGTACATTGAGATGTTAAACACTGTATATGTACCTGTATATTGAGATGTTTAACACTGTATATGTATGTACCTGTACATTGAGATGTTTAACACTGTATATGTATGTACCTGTACATTGGGATGTTTAACACTGTATATGTACCTGTACATTGGAATGTTTAACACTGTATATGTACCTGTACATTGGGATGTTAAACACTGTATATGTATGTACCTGTACATTGGGATGTTTAACACTGTATGTGTATGTACCTGTACATTGGGATGTTAAACACTGTATATGTATGTACCTGTACATTGGGATGTTAAACACTGTATATGTACCTGTACATTGGGATGTTAAACACTGTACATGTATGTACCTGTACATTGGGATGTTAAACACTGTACATGTATGTACCTGTACATTGGCGACTGCCACATCCACCGTCATGTTAGAAGCATTGGATTGGTAATCCAAAGATATGTTCTGTAGGGAGATGTAAACCAGCTCCTCTGGGGTGTAATTCACCAGGGAAATACCCAGGCCTCCCTTCAGACTCATACAGATCTGCAAAACACACATTAATAATTTTAAACCACAGTGTGTCACCTGCGACGGTATGGGTGATCATCAAATATATTGGTCAATGCAATGGATTAAATTGTGCACAATCCGACACATACAATAGCATGCATATACATGTACAAAGTGTTTCGATTTTCTATTTTGGATCAGACATATAGAACCCATTTAGAGCCTCCAAAACTTGAAGAAAAAATGGCACCCACATCAGAATAGCAGTCGAGACCAAGCCAATAATTTAATAATACAGGGAAACTGATTTAGCACATACAAGGACTGTATTTATTAGTTACTGTATTTCTTTTATCTTTTCCACTCATGTGTTGCAAAATTTAAGAAATTAAATAACCTCTAGACTGGCTTTCTTCTCCCCTGGTTTTACATCTGGATTAGCAACACGGTTCTCCTCATAAACGACCCAGTCTTGGTAGTTCCTGGTCACCTCAGCATTAGACTACAGATACACAGCACAGTTATTGACATACCTGTAATCCTTACAATCTAAGATTTCAATACACCTTCATAAGGACATATACCAAACATACCCCTTGTGAAACATCTGTTATTTGCAGCACTCTGATTGGTCCATCCATGATCGTCCTGACAGCAAGACATCCTGATCCTGGGAGGAGCCTCTGCCTGTCAATCTTCATATGGGCAGGGACACTTCTCCCCTTGGGTGGACCGGGGCCTACAACAGCTACAGCTGTATCCCTCAGACACTCTGCCCCTCCCAGAGTTTGTACACACATAGCCCCATCTGCACAGCACAATCGGCCATCCTACAACAGAGACACAAGGCTACAAATGCTAGCCATTGTCTATACATAATCATATTTCAGGTGTAATACACAATTTGACTGGTTTAGTAAATAACAAGAGGTACTGTGAGCAATGCTCACTAAGAATACCCCCCCCCCCCCCCCCCCCCCCCCCCCCCCCCCCCCCCCCCCGCTTACCCCAATCTCCCAAAGGGTGTTGGTAATAAGTATAAACTACCTCTTTTCTGAGTGTAAAAAAACAAATGGCATGACAAACCGAACCATATTGCTACTTCGATGTCCAGTGCACGTGACCTTTGACCCCAAAATCGATAGGGAACATCTTCATCCCATGGGTAGTCCATATGTAAGATATGGTGACTGTAGGTGGAAAGGATAACGCTTTAGAGCCCGGAAACCATATTGCTACTTCGATGTCCAGTGCGCTTGACCTTTGACCTTTTGACCCCAAAATCGATAGGGAACATCTTCATCCCATGGGTAGTACATATGTATGATATGGTGACTGTAGGTGGAAAGGATAATGCTTTAGAGCCCGGAAACCATTGCGTATACAGACGGACAACCCGATTCCAGTATACCCCCCCCCCCCCCCAACTTGTTGCGGGTGTGTGTGTGTGTGTGGTATAATCAGGATGTCAACATGTACTTGATTAAAGACCCATCTCATGACCATATGGTCAGTGAAAATGTAGGCAGAGCCTAATCTAAACAGATGTTATTTACCTGGAGCAGCCAGGGTCTACCAAGGTGTTGATTGCTATATCCCATGGCACTCAAAGAAATACAGAGACAGAACATGGTAGAAATCTACCTGTCCATGCTTTTTTATAGTTTTGATATACACAGGACCTGTCTCAGGGACCTCTGCAGAGTTTCTGTGGTCATAGTGTTTGAATAATGGTTGTATTCCTAAGGGTAGCTGACACACATTCTACACCCACACCTCTTTCTCTCTCTCTGTCATTGACTCAATGAATAATTTCTGTTATAAATATAGAGGTATCATAAATTGATGACATAAATTATTTCAATAAGTTACAAGTTTTAGAAATTATTGTGCAAATTATTGTTTGATTTCTGATTGTGTAAATAATACAGGTATATAGAGGGGGAAAATTACAATTATATTGAAATTGCATTGTTCAGGGGCCTTTTTAAAAACAATTGAATTACAAGAAAATAGCAGTTGTGGACAGGTCATTGCTATCAAAACTCTGGTATACTGGGCTTCCTCAAGATCTAAAGAATGCCTGTAGATACTGGCTGTTATTGTTATCAAAACACCTCTCTGGGGTAGCCCCAGACCACAGTGTCTGCAGATGTCACTCCACCTGAGATCTATTGTTATATGTTTGATTGGCAGGCAGCTTACAATTTGGGGGTGTCAACTTAAAATTGGGTCATTAAGCAACTATTGCATGGTCATAATGATCCACCAAAAAAATCTTGACTAACGGTGAAAAGAAAAAAATAGACAAAAATTGAGATGAAAATGGTATCCGTCCAAACTTAACATGGTACTGTTCTGATCACGTCTCTTTTGTAATTACAGCATGGTTGTCCAACCAGCATTCTCCTAAACAGAGTCTCTAAGTCTACATTGTATGTTTACCCACAGCAAACTGTAATTGTAGACGGGGACTTTGGTATGCAAGAAATGTCTGACCAGATGTCTGCACGAGCAAATTACTGGTACATATCTCAGTAGAATTCATCACATTCCAGAGCTTGGTAATACCAATCTAATTTGTACCATTCTTGATGAACTGACATTATTCACAATTCTGTATAGTATCTATATTTTTGTGTAAATGCTATTCATGAATGGTTTAGACAATGTGTCCTAAATGTGTTTTATATGGAGTAAGACAGCTACCCAAAGAATTGACAATCAAAAGTTTATATAGATTTTAAGAACATATGCAACATTTCTTAACATTTTTTGGTGACATTTCAGGTACAATTCACTAACAATCTATCTTGCTTCTACAAAAAAATTGTGGTATATTACCAGGTCTGTTTTAGAGTTAGCATACATTGTATTTTAATAGCACCTAGTTGTGGCAAGTAAAATTTAATCTGTAATTGGGTATTTATGTATACAGCTATTAAATAAACCCATGAACCCCCCCCCCCCCCAAAAAAAAAAACCCACCTTAGTTTTAGAATTATTTTATATTATACCTTTCGTTCTTTGTTTTAGTTTGTTTTCATTGATTTACATGTAGAGTGCTTTAGGGTAATTGTCTTAATTAGATAAAGTGCTATATAAATGTATAATAATAAATAAAATAAAAAGTCAACACTTCCATATTACAGAAGTTTGTGTATAGGGACATTTCTAAGTCTTATCTATTACAGAAGGTTGTGTATAGGGACATTTCTAAGTCTTATCTATTACAGAAGGTTGTGTATAGGGACACCTCTAAATTATTGTAGCAAAGAAAGGGAGAAGAATATTTGGATCAATTAGGGATCAAACCCAGGACTAGGGTTGGAAACCGAAACCATAATGAGGAGTTGTTTCAAAATTACTGGGAAAATACTGTCATTTCATACTGGCATCAATATCAGTCTCTATATATCATTAAATTCATAATCATCCTATGAAGTTTTAATGCAATCCTGTAAAACGTGTAAATAACGTAGTACATTATAAGGTTATGCTAATAGACGGAATGCAATAACGATACATTGCTTCACATTTCAATTATTACGATAAATTCTTGTAAAGTACAATTTTTGATGAAGCGTAAGTTGACATAGCATTGCTTTTGTTAAGTCTTTTAGTTTACAACAATTTTTCAGACCCTGGAATGATAAAACAGAAGACTATAACTCTTCAGGTTTTCCTGTATCTTTGTCTATTAGTGTCACCATGATTTTACAATAAACAACATGGGGCCTGGCATGAATATTTACTTTCAAATCATTTACTTTTATCAAACCAAGTAAATTGTGATTTATGATTGAGAATCTAGTCATATTGAACATTGATATTTCATTTTTTTTTTACCTGATGGTAACCAGTAAATGTATTTGTTTCTAACCCTGTTTCCTATTAAGGGTTAAAAACCCCAGAAGTGTGAAGTTATGTATCCATACCATACAATATGTATCAGTTATTTATCAAGATATCGTTAAAAACTATTGTATCGTATGGTATCGTTTTGTCCTTAACAGTACCCAACCTTACCCGGGACACTTACATTACTAGTTAGGTGATGTAACCGTGCCGATATACAAGTACAGTAATAGACTACAACATGAAATTTAAACCTATTTTGGAAATCATACAAGAACTCTTCATATCAAGATGAAAAAAATAGTCTTAGATATAAAAAATGACAGAAATATTGTGTGACTTTCACTGAAATCAGGGAATGTTATTATTGTGTTAGAAAATACAATTTAGCATAAAAAAATATTTGTTCTGAATAAAAATTAGAATAAAAGTAAATTAGCCTAGAGTTTAATGTAATAATCATGCATCAACAGATTAAAGGGTATTAAATTTTAGCAGTGAGTACTAGACAATTGCTCAACTAAATCCTCGGTGTAGTCCAGTAAAGAAGTGACATCTCTAAAAATAATATTATTTTTCACTAATATGACTTGCACATAAAAGCATTGTGATGTCATGTTGAATTATATTCAATAGCTAATATGGGATATATTAAAATTGATTTCAGGTAGTTTACGTTTGTTCATAAACCTTGCACTTTGAAGTTTATAAAGCACAAATTACTGCAAACCATTTTAAGCTCCAAACCATTTTATCCCTACACATTCACTTTAATTCTTTGAATATCTAAAATTCAATTAACTAAATCAAGATGAACAATCCATTTTCTGCATTCCCATCACATAGAGTGGTACCTGAATGAATTTCCATGTCTGTGTCGCTTTCCTCCTCTCGTCACGTTTCCTCAGGGTAAGGGGAACAATTCTCCCCGGTCTGGGCGCGATGTCATCTATGTCTAGAACCATACTCTTCCCTACAGGATTCGAGGACCTGATGTGAGGGTCTCGAGGAGAAATCGACCCCTCATGTTCCAACATTCCACCACTGGTCATCCTCCATAACTGGTTACGATTTCCAATTTCCTGTGAAGTAATAAAAGTATGTTATCACTATCTGACGAATCTTAGGATTGCTCTTCCTACAATGCTATTTCACCCTTCCTAATGCTATCTCACCCTTCCTATAGCATCTACAATGCTATCTCACCTTTCCTACAATGCGATCTCACCCTTCCTACAATGCTATCTCACCTTTCCTAATGCTATCTCACCCTTCCTACAATGCTATCTCACACTTCCTACAATGCAATCTCACACTTCCTACAATGTGATCTCACCCTTCCTACAATGAGATCTCACCCTTCCTACAATGCTATCTCACCCTTCCTACAATGCGATCTCACCCTTCCTACAATGCTATCTCACCCTTCCTATAGCATCTACAATGCTATCTCACCTTTCCTACAATGCGATCTCACCCTTCCTACAATGCTATCTCACCCTTCCTATAGCATCTACAATGCTATCTCACCCTTCCTAATGCTATCTTACCCTTCCTACAATGCAATCTCACCCTTCCCACAATGCTACCTCACACTTCCTACAATGCTATCTCACCCTTCCTACAATGCGATCTCACACTTCCTACAATGCTATCTCACCCTTCCTACAATGCTATCATGTAGGACTTAAGAATGTCTCACTGAAACTCCTCCACTATATTTCTCTATGGTCATTTTTATCCACTCCAATATGAGAGTTTGAATCTTATTTATTTACTTCTTTTGAAAAAATCTTACACCATCCTTCCCTTCATAAAAACTAAATAAAGTAGGTCATGAGCAGCTAAAGTGAAAAATCTGTTAAACAATCATTAGATGCATATTACAAGAAAGGTGTGAATGTGTGTGAACAGGTGGTGTGAGTGAATTTGTGAATAGGTGGTATGAGTAGGTGGGTGTGTAAGCATATGTGCGAGCGAGAATGCCAGTAGGTATGTGAGTGGGTGTGTGAATGGGTGAGGGAGTGTGTAAGTGTGTAAGCGAATGTGTGAGTGGGTATGTAAATGGGTAGTGTGTATTCCCAAAAATTCCATTGATAATGCTGATCACATTCCATATCATATCATCATTTTTATGTACAATGGGAAATGAAAACAATTTTTTCCTTTACCTTCTTGCAGAATTTGATGTACTGGTCTTGTACGACTTCTAACACCAGCTCTCTGTGAGTTTCATCCCCTGTTGGACTCCTATAAAATTTCACATAAATACAGAAAACATGCAGAAAATCTGTACAGCGTAATAATAACAACCACAACAAAAAGGACAATAACCTTCCAAATGAAGCTGCTGCTCTCAAGTAAATAAAGTTAGGGTAACAGAGTTGCTTCCCTTCCTCTAGTTTGTCCATGTCATATGTCGCACTTGTTCCTCCCTTTACCCTCAGTGTTATGGAGGGATTCAGTATGGGCTCATCCCAGGCATATGATACTATGAAATGGGGATTAATAGTAATTACAATACATGACATTAATTTTTCTTTAATGCACCTCAAATGATGTAGATTTTTTTTTAAATGGTACAAGGAAAAACTTGTGGTAAATCATACGCTGTGTATGAGGTTGGATGAATGCTTTCAGTTTTTGCTCCTGGGTGTCACTCTGGAAATACTCCACAGGTACCTAAAAGAAACACAAACCGGTAAAACCTACTTAAACAACACAATCATAAAGATATAAATCAATTATGATATTTGTAAACAATATCCAAATGATACAATGGTACACACTTCAGCCAAGTTGTCGATTCTGATGGGAGGGGGGACTTCCCCCGCATCTCCAATCACGATGAAGTATGTGGGTCCCTCCATCACGATCTCCACCTTTAGAAGATGACTGCCACTTTTATCATCCCTAAATACGATAAGAATATTGCAATACACTATACAATGAAAAACTACAACGTTACAAGGATCATAGTACATGTATGCACTGTGCTATCCAACTCATCTTAACACCAATTTTGTTCAATATCAGCCTAAAATTGACCTCTCCTGTAATGTCAGAAACTATATGAATGTGAATAGGTAATTTTGTTTCTCTGTACAATGAACACCTTTATTGATTTTTTTGGCAATATTCCAAAGATTGAATTAAAGAAAATAATTTTCATGAAAGTTTATAGATATCCCAATGTACCTGATATTTATATGGAAGGAATCCGTCTTGTCAATTCTGAATCCGCCAGACCAAGAGTAGGATCCAGAATCCAATAGATTTACACATAACAACTGATCCAGGTCAAGTCTTGGCCAATGGAATGGTAGCTTACATTGTGGAAGGGCAATCAGACAAGTATCTAATTTTATTTCCTACAAAGTATAGCATATATAAATTTGTGCCCAGACTAACGAGTCATCTATTAGATCAGTCTATATACTGTGATAATTTAACCACTTCAGAAGTACTACTATTGAAGATTGTTCAGGAATCAGTTAACAGTTGGTCTGTCTCTGTACTTAAAACATGCAGTTGTTCGATACTTTGCTTGAACTGTTTTACTGGAACTGATTTGGAATCACTTGTAAAACTTGTACATTTGAACTTCATATTCTTTTTAAATACACTATAGTGTACACAATACAAAGTTATTGCTAAAACTTTTACAGTCCCCGTTCTTTAAATATCTCCTTAGGGCTGTTCCATTAAAACGTATGAGGTACCCGGGGACGGCAATTAAAAAAAAATCTATGGGTGCTTGTCATTGGTAGAAAATTGCGTATATGGTGGGTACCTACTGCCAGAAAACTGCATCTGTGGGTGGTTGTTTTGATAAAATCTTTATTTTTTACCGAAACTGAGAGGAATGCAACAAGAGAAGGGAAGGGTTGAAAGTAGAATGTGAAACAAACGTCGTTTTCTGTCTTCATTTTATCTCGGTCGATGAGGTTCCGCGATCCGGTTATTGTTTCCAGTTTGACTCTAAAATTATAGCGACCGGAAATTAGGATTATCTCCCTTGTCCAAAATGGAAAACGAAACTTGCTCGTGGTCCATTGAAACGGTTTTTGATTTTTTTTCTAGCTGCAATAATGTAGCCCTGTCCAATTTTTTTTATTCTGACGTTTTCGGGATGAGGCTACAATTCCATAGGATCTCCGTAATGGTGCAAAATAATTTTATGAATAACCGATAATAAACTCTGCACTGTGTATTAGTGACATATAGTCCCAAATGTTGTTTACAAATTACACCAAAAGGAGTACCAACTTTGTGCTCGGGCATGTCTAATAAAGGTGTTTTTCATTAAATATAATGTACAGCATGCAAAATTCTTCGTCTGCTCTGCCATGCTTGTTATCGCGAAATCTCGTAGGTGGATCTAATGAAAAAGCTAAACATTGACAATCGGCGCGAAAATGTAGTTTACTTGAGAATTTACACTCTGCTGTTCGGTTTTTAACTTGATATTAAATTCAAACCTTTTCAATACCGACGAAATAGCGTTCGCCTCCATACTTGTCCATTGATGTAAATACTACTTTATATGACATATGCAAATGACTTGACAATCGGAAGTTGAAACTTCAGTACACCAAACATGGCGCACAAATATGAATCGAGAAATTGGAATTTATCGAAATTGTTGAAAACGGTAGAATAGAGCCTCACAAATCTTAAGTTGCAGGTTGTAAATTTATATATTGACTAAGAAACATAGAATATCATTTTATTTACGTAAAGAGACACATTTTCTTGTTTTTTAATACTCAAAATACTAGTCAATTTTAAAACTTTTAATAGTTGTTTTTGAACATTTACAATACTGGACTTTTTATGAACAGGTAGACTTATAAAATTAATTTAGTTCATCATGTTTAAGAAAGACAGTCTTGATAAAATAAATTGATGGTTCTATGATCAAGCTTCATTGATGGCCAGTTATTTGAATGGTGGTCATACCCAAGATACTCTTCTCTTTACTATCATGCTTGGGAACATCTGAAAATAGACCTCTATTCAGGGGTTATAAATAGTCATTCATACATATTGAACTTAAAGAAAAAGTGTATTTCACATTTATTTCACTTCTATGGGTGGTGCCGCACTATCTAAAATTGCTTCTGTGAGTGGTCCCTCATTACATTTTTATGCTTCTATGGGTGGTTACCCAAATTTTAAAGTGCCTTCCCCGGGTACCTCATATGTTTTAATGGAACAGCCCTTAGAGGTTTTCTAGGTTACTTTCAGCATTCATGACACATCTTCCAGTCATAATACACCTCTGCGTTAATCTTGTGGCAAAAGGGTAACAAACTTTTAAAATGCATTTAAGCATCTGTATATAGTTATGGAAAAAAATTTGTGAGATATCATTTGAATAAGTTGGGAAAGATCACGTAAATATTAACTTTAAAGGGGCATTATCTGTAATTTTGTCACCAAAAATTGAATTCTATGAAAAGTGCTCTATATTATGTATTTCAGTAATAACACCTGTATTTAATTATTTCAAACACTTTTTAACCTCGAAACAGGCACATGGATATGTGATTTTGGTGATCAAATAATTATTGCCTTGCAAGACAATAATTCTTCCTATATATTTATTTACACTAAAAGTGTTTATCTAATGTAGTTTTATACGTTTCTCTTGTTTTCGTACAAAATAAATGTTTTTATTAGCCATTAACATATGTTCCTATGCCATCGAGATATTTTAAGAGAAAAAATGGTTGCCATTACTTTCACAGCTAATAATAAAGAATAACTGAAGGACAAGTATTTGGAGATGTGTCACACGAACAAGTTTGGTTTGAATTCCACTTGCAGTTTGTTGAGGAGACTTAAGCAATGTCCTTAAACTTGTGTTTTATTTCAGTCATACAGATAGGCAAACATGTGGATTCCAGTCTTCCAGTCTGGAATATATTTCCCCTCCCACATACAACATTACTGGGAGGGGGTATGATATAATTCCAATGTTATTCATCACAATTGTTTTGATTGGACAAAAATAAAGCTGAACGAGAATTCACACATCAATAAATCCGAAAACATATTGTATTCATATGCACCTGAAAACAAACAACGAAATGTATGGAGACTCAGCGGAAAAACTTTTCAAATTTTTGAAATTGTTAATACAGTGAACGAATTGGGATTATAAGAATCAAACATTCTTTTTGAAGAATTCATCAATGTGTAAACTCTAAAATTTTACTCACAAACTTAACATACATGTAAAAGCACTTTGCACTTTTATTCAGTTTGTGAGTAAAATGTCCAGAATGTTTAATCCTATAGTAAATCTTCAATTCTTACCTCATTCTGTGCTAAATGTCTCTGAGCTATTGCAAGCTTGTGACTTGATTGGTTGTCAATTTCAAACAAGGGGGCAAAGGTCACAATGTTTGTGTCAGCATATAGACCTTTTCCTTGGTGAACCCCTATACCAATATTGTACACCCTACAGTTTTAAAATAAAGATTAACAGATTAAAATAGTAACTAATTGATTAAACCAGAGAAAGACAGTCTGTTTGCATATTGTGCTGAGAAATGTGCAACTTCAGCTTCTATAGAAAGAACGAGAAATTCACCTTTCTCTTAGCACTTTTAATAGCATTTTCAATATAGTTTAACATCTCTGACTGACATAAACTTTATGAAGACAGGTTTGTTGCCTAAGATAGATTTAAATATTTTACAATGAAGCACATAAAAGAAAAATTTGCTTGAAAAATCAAAGAAATGAATATACCAATACAGTGGAGCCTCGTTAATCCGGACACTTTGGTTCCTAGCAAAATCGTCCGGATAAATGAAGCGTCTGGATAATTGAATCGCATATTTTCTATCTTTACATAAGTAACCAATATATGCCTACTTTATTGATGCATAGTGAATTAAACACATTCTATCATTGGATTTGACCATTAGCATTAGTAAATATATTATGATGATGTTAACATTTACATGTACTTCAAAGCACTAAAATTTAATACGCGTTCAGTGTATTTGCCTGTGCTTACATTGTACGTATATATGAACCCTACAAATAAATATACAAAACTGTGTACCGTATGCACTAAAACAAATAATGAAGCACTTTATGTAACTATAAGTAAATGAATCATTAGTAACTAACATTATCATTTACACTAACATTTCATCACACTTTTACATCTTAAAGAGGCCGGTAATTTCCATCTGTCACGATTCACGGGTTCGGCGGTCTGTTAAAAGTTGATATAAGAATTTCGTGATTATCATGTCAGTTGACAACATTCTTTGACCAAAATTCCATCTGCCAGAGTTTATATTTCTTATTCTATAATTATCCAAGACAATATCGGGAGAACAAAAATCATTTAAACTCGTAATATCAAGACCTACTACTGCTTTGATCTAGCCACGCGCACCTATTATTATCATGATGCGATGATAACGGAACAAAACTCGGGTGAAACTAACATTACGGGTACATACAAAATTTAGTTGTCATTTTCCTTAAAATGGTCATTTTCTCACTTCTACCCAGAGTTTAAAAATTCGAAAGCAATAAAGCTCTACAACATCGTAACAAGAATCAATCGTACACAGGTACATTCTACATGCGTGACATTCTGAATGTTAAAAACTTACTACATATACATGCGCATGAACATACATGCGTATTTCAAGCCAATCAACAGTATAAAATCCAGAATCTAGAAGTATAATCTACACTCTTTAGATTTGCATAAGCCGATAATCAATTTACGAATCAATACAATTGATATGTGTAGCACATGTAGCAGTTAACAAAATTATCATTACGGCATGATGTTTAATTTATTAATACTATTAGGCTATTGATCAAGACTATAAAATAATATGCTACAGATTTATATACAAAATTCAACACTACACGCAATAAAGATCTTATGTGCGAAAATTGGCAATACAATGTCTCAATCGGCACGTGCTATCTAATTGACATCACCACACACCACTTAATTATAGGGAGGTGTTGACAGGGTACAGGTAATCGCTTCAATTAGACAGTTTGGCTTGTTTTCTTTATAATTCACGCCTTGCTAAAATTGTCCGACACAGACCTTCCCTAAACAAAATTATCGTCCGGATTAACGGTACAATTTTCAAGGCATTATAACGTTTTGTAGTAAAAAGTGACCGTCCGGATCCGGAACGCGAATTTCCGGATTAGTGATGCAAAATAATGTATAAAAATTCCGTTCCCTAGAAAAATCGTCCGGAAGGTGAAGCGTCCGAATTAATGGCGTCCGGATTACCGAGGCTCCACTGTATACCAAAGTCCATAATCAAACCTTCCAAGACCACAAGTGTAAGTACAAGCAGGATGATGCATTAACTGTTATTTCACAATGCACACTTCAGACATGTTAACTCAGTCTCGTGGGGAGACTCATGGCTTCAGAAGTCTTTCTCCCCCATTAACCAATACACATCTAAAATCTCGAGATGCACAGCTATAATTTTCCTAGCAACCCCCCATAAAACACAATTATTAAAATCACTATGGGAGCTCTCTGAATATCAATGACGATGGGATTAGTAACACTCGAATGCAGGTGTTGTGCAATTGTTTAAGATATATCATCAGACAAATTCAAATATTAAATCATTTTTCAATATTAGCTTCGCTAGAGTAATCAGAAAATATTACAAATTTTTTGAGGTAAGAAGAAAATTAGTGTCCATTAAAGGACACATCGCATGTTTTTAAACTTTAATTTTTTCAGCAAAATTAATTCATTTCATGCCTAAAACTACTTTACATGTGTTTTAAATGAAACAGTTTGCGTAGTTTTTTAGTTTGAAAGCGATGAAATTCAAATCTTGCGATATGCATATTTTCTTCGATATTTTACGCGCCATTATCTGTGACGTCATATGCGACCTCGAGCGAGAAGATTTGAAAACAGTTGATAGCCATTTCATAAACAGATTAGATTTAATTGACAAACAAACAATTATCACATTAACAGCTTGTAAATAACACTGCATTGGGGTGTTTTGTGCCGTTTAAGGGTGTACTTGCTGTCAGTAGAGAGGATTTGGACTGTGTTTTTTTCAATTTTCGAAGGAAGGTATGAGGGACAAGACGTGAATATTTTTTGTCGGCACAATGACTTTGCCATAAAACCCCCCAGTAGAATTTGTCCCTGTACTTTTTCGAACAAGCACTTGGACAAAGACGTAGATAAACTGCGAGAAAATGGTTCTATCGAAGCTACGCACTGTTACATATAGGCCTACGGCATATGCTTTCCGTTCTGCTCTCGAATTCAATACACACTCGCACCAACTGACCTTCACCTTGTAACAACATATAGGCAGAACTTTGCTAGTAGTGTCTACCAACTGGTAGTTTTAAAAACGAAATTTAAAGATAAAAGATAATTGAACTTTCAATTATAAATAATAAAATATAATATTTCCCGACTTTGAATTGAATTATAATGCTTTCATTTTTTTAAAGGAACGCTTACGTGTTTACAACAACAGCACGCCGCGCTCCCACTTCCTAAGTAACAACGTGTTGATAACAAAAAATAAAGATTAGGCCTAATAAAATTGCTTTAATAAAATAATTTAAAAGTACTATGATTTTCACAATAAGTTTGATCATTATTATTTTTTTTCTTTTCGAAATGCACCCGCGACAGTAGGCCTAGTTGTCAATGATACATAATCGTATCATAATTTAGGCCTATCTAACTTCTCCAAAAATAAATTTAATAATACTTGCACTGTTTATTTTAGAAAAGCAACAACGCTAATTACAGTTGTTTACAGAAATGGCATTACCAAATTGTGTTTAGACAGTGATCCCATGTTTACAAACATTATTTACTCGCAAATTTATGCAGATTTCATACTCGCTTCATTTGGGTCGCTATTTGTATGCACTGGTGGCTAAAAGATATAAGACTCGGGAAATTTGTCAACATCGAAAAAAATGTTATCCATGGTAAATAAATTAGGCCCCTAAAACCCGAGTTTTTAAAAATATCTAACACTACTTTTACAACAAGTTGATTGACGAAGGTCGCATATGACGTCACTGTACCACGTGACTACCTATCTAATTAACTAGGCTTTTTGAAATTGGGGCTTAGATTTAAGTCCGTATTGTGGCTAATTATCGCAATACTTTAGCGAACGAACTATTACAATTAATTTCTATAAGCATAAGGAAGACAAAATGCATATAATTCTGTATACTTTGAAAACACGAGATGTGTCCTTTAATGATTGATATTAGAATTATTAGACTAAGAAACATTATAAGTTTTAATATTAACATGGTACATGTATATTGGCAAATACTTGCAAAGTAATTTAATGAATATTTTATTTGGTCAAAGTAATTTCTAAATGTTTTGGTGTTACACACACGCGTCCAAAATTAGTTTGACTGCAAGTACATTGAGGGTAATCAACATGGCTGCATCCATCCCACATTAAAAATGATATAACTTTTGTCGTTGCTGTTTCAGATCGGTATAGGGACATCCATGCCTGTGTGATATAGCCATGCAACCACCTGATCAATTCGAAAAACTGGTTGAATCTAGATATAATAAAGAAATTATTTTTTTGGCACATCCTGTGTTTTTGTTTGAAGGATCTTATGGTAAACTACACAAAAATGACAGAAATCTCCCAGAGCTGCACATTCAGACGTTAACATGTCTGACACATTGGGACTTGTCCATAAAAGTCATGCAGGTATTGTTCCTTCCACCCGATATAAAAGCACTGCCATGTGCGACCTTTGGCCTCTAAAGGACTTACTTCCTGTTAGGAATACATATGGCCAATGACAGCTTGACTTGACTTTGTAGTTGTACTAACCAGTCAGGGCGGTTCCCTGTTTTAGGGACCACGTTCAGTCGCCTCATGCCTGTCCCACTTTCCAAGGAAAACCTCTTACACCTGTATTGAATAAAGCGTAGGTCACAGTACATCAGGTTTCTAAATTATTTTTCCATATTTTGAAATAAGAAAATATTTATTTTTCTAACATGAAAAGCACATGAAAATCAAAATCTTATTCATACATACATGCACATGCTTTAGAATAATTTTGCAAATTTGATAGACACTTTTTGAAAATTGTTATAACTGTCATTTCATTACCAAGATAATTATTCAGCAAATTAATAAAATTTAACAATGTAATTCATAAAAATTTGAATCGAAGCCATTCATTACCATACAGGTACACTGTCTGGGCCCTGAACGGACTTTCCTACTCTCATTGTGCATCTGTATATGAAATAAAATATCACAATCAAACAACCAACTCACATAATCATTGAAATCGTCAAACAAACATGGGACCATTAAGTTCCGAATCTTACAATTTTCTTGCAGTCAGAGGTGGGAAGTAATAACTTAGAACCAATCAAACATGTCACTCACAGACTGGGTAAGTCCTTGTCCGCGTAACAGAAGAGCAGCGGTGTGACTGATCGAGCCAGTTCATGTTCTTCATACTGACCGGCCGATTCCTGATGAGAGAAGTCCTGTTTAAACACCAGGGGGAGCCCAGACTTGTTCACCAGCCAGTACGGAGCTGTCACATGGATCTAGATGGGCAAAGAGAAGTATGTCACAGTGGATTAGTACACTTACATTATAAAAATAATACTTGTTTTGTAGGGTAACGTGTGAAATTGTCACCCCACAAAAAACCATTGTTGACTGAGACAAAGTCCACAAAAAACCTCGTGGGGTGACAAAGCCCGCAAAAAACCTCACGGGGTGACAAAGCCCGCAAAAAACCTCGCGGGGTGACAATTTCACATGTTACTCTACAAAACATGTAATATCTTTTTTGATATACTGAATGTTTGTAATCAACAAGAACTCAGTTTGTAGATGTATTTCATAAGGTACAAATTACTGTCAACATGTTCAATATATTCGACAAGATCTCAGTTTGAGAGAGAACCTACCGTGACTGACCCTCCCCTCCTGAAGATGATCTTGATGAGCAGCTCCAGTAACCGTTTCTTTGTGTCGTACAGCCGGATCTTAACCTTGTGGTACTGAGGTCCGGTTGTGACAGGGGGAACAACCAGCTCCTTACATGTTGGAAAGTTTTCAAGGTTCAGGCCCAGTTCCAGCGCCTGTTCGGGGTCAGCCTAGAAAAGATCATTGCAGACATGTTTTTTAATGTGACTTACAGGTGAGATGTGTATCGGTACAAATTACCACAGGTGGATTATAGAGTGCATAACAAAGAATCTGAATGCACT
Organism: Ostrea edulis; assembly: GCF_947568905.1. Taxonomy (NCBI): domain Eukaryota; kingdom Metazoa; phylum Mollusca; class Bivalvia; order Ostreida; family Ostreidae; genus Ostrea; species Ostrea edulis. The sequence continues at coordinate 48,544,182 of NC_079166.1, read as the reverse complement.
AGTTTTCTGTAATAATATTATCTGCATCTAACCTCATTTAAAATAATCACCAACCTAATTGTTAAAATAAAAAGCTCATGGCATTGAATTTTATAAATTCATGCTGTACAAATATTACATACCCTCATATACATGTATGTACATCAACAATATATACATGTAGATAAATTTATACAATTCTTGTTCAAAAACTAAAGTATGTGAAACTGAATTTTGTATAAATATTTCATGCTTTATGTAAACACTTTACAAGTGCTAGATGTAAACTCACAGCGTGTAAGAAAGCCTTTTTGCTGGCCTTCACTGTCCCGCTGATTTGTGTGTCTTTGATGTAGTACCTCAGTTCAATAGGCAGCAGATTACGAATGATCACAGGGGGGCGTATAGTTAGAGTGTGACCGGGCAGAATCAGATTCGAGTCCTCAGTCAGCAACTGCTCGGGATAATTTTCTCGTTTGACTGATACACAATATCTAAATGAATGAATAAATAATGAATGTCCCTGTGTAAACAATTTAACTTGTTATCTTCTTTCTAAAATTTCTCTATCCTGAAGGGATGCCATCAGATTTTGCAGGAGAAATCCAGGAACAATATGCTGTTTTAATACTGACGTGATACATCACAGTATAAATATTAAGAAGCTGATAAAGTTTAAACCATTTATCATTTAGTCATTGACATACTTTCACATAAACATAAGCTTTCTTTGAAAAATTCACAAAAATCTAGTACAGTATACCAATCTAATAGAAACTAGAGAGGAAATTTGTGAAGAGTAAACAAATACAAAAGAGTGAAGTGACATCACATTAAGCAATGTTCTGACAAATTTTAACAGCCATTAGAATCTATAAATTATCACGAGTAAGAACAAATTTAGACATATACAACAGAGATAAGCAACTCCTACGGCGGCATGTTTACCGCTTAAAACGTGATGGTCCCACCTATAAATTGCAAATTGCTATTTATTGCTTTGATAAATTGATGTTGATTTAAAGTTTATCTCACTTCTATCATGAATTGGAATCAAACGTAATAAGTCTTGAAATGATTTGATGATCAACAAATATACTATGTCAGAGCAAAAACGTGGCAAATCGTAACTATTTGCTGAAATCTTGTCAATATTTGAGAGTTTGAGTTATGTGCCGCCTTTTCAAATTGAAGTGAAACATCTTCTCATAATATTGTATCTTGGATGTTTTTGTGATAAGATTTGAAAGGTTTGAACTTGATATCTATTATCATCAAGATGTAATACGCAATTTAAAGCTGGGTATGCATTTTTACCGAAAAACAGGGAACCATGAGATAATACAAGACTTGGGGGAGTTGCTCATCTCTGTTACATATGTCTCTGATTTAGCCAATTTTTATTTTACCAAAAATTTTTACACTTTAAAATCAATGTCATGCAATTATTTAGTAAATTTTACAAGCACTTTGAATAAAGCCTGGACATTTTTGTCCCCTTACCTATAAACTCCAGGTCCTTCAGAGGAATCACACTTCAGAATTCTCTCCTTCACCTCTCCTGCCAATCCAACATGTTGCCATTGGATTGGTTCATTACAATACTTCACTGGCCAATCAGATGGTCTGACATAAAGCATGGAAGATACATATGGAAGAGGAAGAGGTACAGCCCCATTGGCTGGGACTTCCATGATATTAAATTTACCTGTAAGCATGTACACACAATGGTTACCATACATGTATAATTACTGATTGTGGATTTAAAGTACATATTCCATTTTGATATACACATATTTATAACACAGAGAGTGTGGAACTATATCATACCTTTTCCTAGTTATAGCTATACATGTATGTAGTCTGACCTTATGATAGTGCTCACCATAAATATCAAATGTAGTGCAGTGGCAAGACAATATTGTTTTATAAATATATGAGGGATGATCAAAATGTTCATGGACTGACACAATAAAATTCTTACCAAGTTGATTTTTATTTCAACAATATTTATACATAAATTTAACAAGTATTCGAAAAATAACCATTTACATTCTTTAAAATATTAAATACAAAATTGGCCTTGTACAAAAATCATAGGTGTCACAACCCAGCTCAGCCCTGAGGTTAACTATTGATATAAATACCATCGCTTGCCAAATGTTTTTACAGTTTTTCAAAATATTCTCCATTCTTTTGGATACATCTCTAGTGACAGTGTTAACAAATCTAAGGTTTCCATTGGCGATTTCCAAAGTTTAAGTGTAAAATATTACGGGAACACATCGTTCTCTGACATTATTTTTACACTCACAAATTTCAAACACCACAAATTACCATAACATCATTAAAAATGCCAAAAATGATATCAAACTTTGAGAAATTACAGAACAATGCTTTGACATCATAAGTATCTATTTTCCTGAAAATTTAGTAGAAAAATAGATTTTTGTGCAAATGCATTTCAAATAAACTTCTCTATTTAAGGTTACCTAACGTAATTTGAAGTTGCAAAGTACAGTAAATGCAAAACAGAAATATTTGAATAATCAGTATTTTTGTAAGTAATAACCATTTGACAATTCCTGATTAGGAAATGTGCATAATTTGAAATTGTATAATATTGATCACAAACTCTTTAATGTCTATCAGTAGCCAAAATGTGACGCGTATATAATATAATCCAGTCAAAATACAGTTTAAACTCAAACTAATTACAGAAGTCCAACAAAACTGAATAGTTTTCAAATTCTTGTGAGAATTGTACATGATCGCAAAACCCTATACCTTCCAGCCCCAAGTCTGTGGCCATCTTAAGGTCAATGCTGGAGTCCAGTTCATTGCGGACAATGAGAGCTGATCTGATTGTGATCAGTTTACGGGCTTTTCCCTCCTGTTTGACATCAAATACAATTCTTGCCTGCTTCTGTCTGGATGGATCATGTTTAGAGCTGTAGGTTAACTGAAACAAAAACAAATTTATTTCTACACTGCTAGAAAATAACATACCTGTTCAATTTTTGCTTGACTAGCTGGCAACCTTTCTCTATCCAACATAATACACTTACCCAGTTAAACCTTTGGCCTGGGTTGAGTCTATCATCTTTATAATATTTACCCCAGCTAAGCCTTTGGCCTGGGTCAAGTTATAATATTTACCCCAGCTAAGCCTTTGGCCTGGGTTAAGTCTATCATCTTTATGATATTTACCCCAGCTAAGCCTTTCGCTTGGGTTACATCAGGTTCGGCGTGTCTGAAGTACACCCCCACGCGATCCACCGTTACATTGGTCAGCTTCATCCAGCCATCCACTTTGACAACAAGCTGATTGATGCTTAATTCATGGGTTTTCTGCATGAGAGGCATAATGATCAATAAAATTCACACTTTAGAAAAAAAATTAAAATACATCCCACAGGAACCATTATTACATGTACTATATTCTAAACGCACTGGAACCACTATTTACCTCATGGCGATTTTTCTCTTTGTTATGGAAGAAGAATGGCAGTTTTTCTCCGGGTTCCACTTTCTTCCATTCCGATGCCTGGATGTAGTGATCATCTTGTGCAGTTTTTCTTTTCCCCGACCTAAAAAAAATCCCATATTGTAATCAATACACTGTATCAATTAATCATTAAATGTTTGTTTTTCGTGTTTATGGTGCTGATAATACACAATGGTGAGCAGACAAATAGGATATATTATCAATACCACAAAGGTGAATAAAAATATTAAAACTAGAGGTGCCCTTGTTGATATCTAAGCGCGAAATATTTGAAAGTCCAATGATGCGAAAATAACATTGGGTGCAAATGGGGGGGGGGGGGGAATACTGTAGAAGAAAAACTATCCCTGGAGGATTAAATTTCAATAGTTTGTTGGCCGCAAATATCAACGATATTAAATCCTTGACAAATTTTTAACGCAGATATTCAGGAATGCAGAGTTGCTTCTTGTTTTTATCATTGGTAAACTAACATGTTTTATACCAGCAGACAATAGTGTTTTCACCATTAATAACACTATACAGTAAACTTTGGATATAAAATTCCTATGGGACTTTGAAAATTTGAACGTTATATTTGATAAATGTTATATCCTTTGTTGCTAGTCTGAACTAACTTTGTTTTACACAATGAATTTTTCATAATGAGCATCTAATAACATTTTATAAACTTCTTTACAAAGACATTGTATAATAAAAAAAACACAGTTACTACATGTAATAACATTATATTTTGAGAATTCATCAAAAGTGGTTTGCCTTCAATTTATGCTTTTTTTTACTGTTTGTTCAATAAAACACACACACTTATGAAATACTGTTTAAAAGTCTACATTTGGCTGTGACATCAAATAACACCATATTTCATCACAATGGTCGAGTATTTCATAAAAATTTTAAACAATTTTCATAGTCCAAAGGGTTGGCATATGCAAAACAAACTCTGCAGCCACATTTTTTGGTGATTTTCCAGATTCAATCCCTTTCACTATTTGAAATAAATTTTACATATGTGAGGGTGAAGAGGTAGCCATTCTAGTACTGGTTCACACATGCAAGATAATCTTGGAACACATCTTCCAACGAATGGTCAATGAGATCTATTTACCCCACTAAGTATTTTGATTGGCTTAACTGTGTGATGACTATTATATGAATTTTGTGAGGTACCTGCTCTATCTATACCACACATGAAATTACTATACAGAAACATACCAACAATGAAACCAAATTTTATGAAATTTAGTTCAGCTGTCATTAACAGGCATTCTGGATTGGTTTTATTATGTACCTGTACCAGAAACATTATAACAATGGGTTTTTAAACAGCAGGCATTAAATATTTAAACTTTATAAGGCCATAAAAAATGAATTACTTTATAGTTCTCAGGACAATTTTGTCAAAATAGGTAAGAGGCATTTTAAAACAAATTCATCTAATAAAAAACAGATGAGAGATTTTTTTAAATTCAAACTTCATGACTTTTAAACAGTTCCAGCAAAGATCAAGCATTGGAAAAACCTACCACAATGTGCCAAGGCATGGAAAAACCTACCACAATGTGCCAAGGCATGGAAAACATGGAAAAACCTACCACAATGTGCCAAGGCATGGAAAAACCTACCACAATGTGCCAAAGCAGAATACATATTGTGCTGTTTTGTATCTGTACAGATATCAACATCATGATGAAATATTTGGAACTACATACCCCTGCTAGCCATTTGCTAAATTTCAACTGTTTATGCAAATGTCAGGATGGCCCATAGGAAGAGCACATGAGGAAAATTTTATTCATTTAAGGATAAAAATGGCTAATGCACATTGTTTAAAAAGATGCTGGTGGGCCTGAGAATGTTTTGAGAGAATGATAAAGTTAAACCTATCATTGGTCCTTAGTATCGTCATACCTTGGTGTAGTGGTCACAGTGGTGAACCATAACATACATCCCGTTTCATTGGACAACATAAACGGTACAAATGGTACTCGCCCCCTCTGGCTGCCCAGTGTCATATGACCTGACTGGTTCGGCTGGTTCTGGGAATTCGCAGGGCTGAAAAAGACAGAGAAATGTCTTCAAAATCCAACAAACTTTAAACAAGAGGTACTGTGAGCAATGCTCACTAAGAATACCCCCCGCTTACCCCAATCTCCCAAAGGGTGTTGGTAATAGGTATAAACTACCTCTTTTCTGAGTGTAAAAAACAAAATGGCATGACAAACCGAACCATATTACTACTTCGATGTCCAGTGCGCTTGACCTTTTGACCCCAAAATCGATAGGGAACATTTTCATCCCATGGGTAGTCCATATGTATGATATGGTGACTGTAGGTGGAAAGGATAACGCTTTAGAGCCCGGAAACCATATTGCTACTTTGATGTCCAGTGCGCGTGACCTTTGACCTTTTGACCCCAAAATCGATAGGGAATATTTTCATCCCATGGGTAGTCCATATGTATGATAAGGTGACTGTAAGTGGAAAGGATAACGCTTTAGAGCCTAGAAACCATATTGCTACTTCGATGTCCAGTGCGCATGACCTTTGACCTTTTGACCCCAAAATCAATAGGGAACATCTTCATCCCATGGGTAGTCCATATGTATGATATGGTGACTGTAGGTGAAAAGGATAACGCTTTAGAGCCTAGAAACCATATTGCTACTTCGATGTCCAGTGCGCGTGACCTTTGACCTTAAAATCAATAGGGAACATCTTCATCCCATGGGTAGTCCATATGTATGATATGGTGACTGTAGGTGGAAAGGATAACACTTTAGAGCCCGGAAACCATATTGCTACTTCGATGTTCAGTGCGCTTGACCTTTGACCTTTTGACCCCAAAATCACTAGGGAACATCTTCATCCCATGGGTAGTCCATATGTATGATATGGTGACTGTAGGTGGAAAGGATAACGCTTTAGAGCCCGGAAACCATATTGCTACTTCGATGTCCAGTGCGCTTGACCTTTGACCTTTTGACCCCAAAATCGATAGGGAACATCTTCATCCCATGGGTAGTCCATATATATAATATGGTGATGGTAGGTGGAAAGGATAATGCTTTAGAGTATGGAAACCATTGCGTCTACAGACGGACGGACAGACAGACGGACAACCCGATTCCAGTATACCCCCCCCCCCACAACTTGTTGCGGGGGGGGGGGGGGGGGGGGAGGGGGGGGTATAATAAATCAGCTCTCCAGTTTGTTAAGTATAGATACATGACGACTGCTGAGTATACTGACATTGTCTGTTTGTAGTAGTCCTCTGACCAGGTTAGCTTGGTTTGGTTGTACAGCTCTAACAGGGTGCTGGTGATGTTTATATTTAACACCTCTTGTGCTGCAAAAAAAAAGAAGTCCCATTTCTATCAAATGACTACATTCAACCCACACCCTGTATAGTGCAGGAACCTTTGAGATACAGCTTAGTATGAATTAGTCTGGTTACAGGTGTTCATCAAAATAACTGAATAGTTGAGCTTTAAAATAACATACAAAACAATAACAGAACTATAGATACGATTTGTTTGAGGCACATATACTGTGTATTGGAATTCAGTGTTCTATAGGCAGATTACTAGGTTTGTGTATTGGAATTCAGTGTTCTATAGGCAGATTACTAGGTTTGTGTATTGGAATTCAGTGTTCTGTTGGCAGATTACTAGGTTTGTGTATTGGAATTCAGTGTTCTATAGGCAGATTACTAGGTTTGTGTATTGGAATTCAGTGTTCTATAGGCAGATTACTAGGTTTGTGTATTGGAATTCAGTGTTCTATAGGCAGATTACTAGGTTTGTGTATTGGAATTCAGTGTTCTGTTGGCAGATTACTAGGTTTGTGTATTGGAATTCAGTGTTGTATAGGCAGATTACTAGGTTTGTATATGGAATTCAGTGTTCTATAGGCAGATTACTAGGTTTGTGTATTGGAATTCAGTGTTCTGTAGGCAGATTACTAGGTTTGTGTATTGGAATTCAGTGTTCTGTTGGCAAATTACTAGGTTTGTGTATTGGAATTCAGTGTTCTGTTGGCAGATTACTAGGTTTGTGTATTGGAATTCAGTGTTCTATAGGCAGATTACTAGGTTTGTGTTTTGGAATTCAGTGTTTTGTAGGCAGATTACTAGGTTTGGGTATTGGAATTCAGTGTTCTATAGACAGATTACTAGGTTTGTGTATTGGAATTCAGTGTTCTATAGGCAGATTACTAGGTTTGTGTATGGAATTCAGTGTTCTATAGGCAGATTACTAGGTTTGTGTATTGGAATTCAGTGTTCTGTAGGCAGATTACTAGGTTTGTATATGGAATTCAGTGTTCTATAGGCAGATTACTAGGTTTGTGTATTGGAATTCAGTGTTCTGTAGGCAGATTACTAGGTTTGTGTATTGGAATTCAGTGTTCTGTTGGCAGATTACTAGGTTTGTGTATTGGAATTCAGTGTTCTGTAGGCAGATTACTATGTTTCCTTAAGAAATATAGTTATGGTCATATTCTGATGCAATCTTAAATAACCAAGTTTTATGTGGTAAAATTATAGTTCCAATCACTATGCCGAAAACACAGAGACCAGAGTAAGATTCCAACTTTAGTGCCGATATTCTGTTTTGACTCTGTTCAATGTTTGTATTTTTGTTTTATGAATCAGTAGCTAGCTAATGCATGCAAAAATAAACTTAAATTTGTTTTTGTTTTTTTACTTATTTAGTGCATTCAACACAACATGGTAATCAAGATTGATATTCAGAAAATCTACACAATTAAGAAACACAACTTTTGCATGAAATTGGTATTTTAAGAGTTGACAAACAATCTGATATAAAATTCAGTCCGACTTAGGAATGTCAGATTCCTGAACAATTCTCTGAAAAAACAATCACTGAGTAGACTTACATGTGTGTCACGTGATCAAAAAACAATCACCGAGTAGACTTACATGTGTGTCATGTGATCAAAAAACAATCACTGAGTAGACTTACATGTGTGTCACGTGATCAAAAAACAATCACCGAGTAGACTTACATGTGTGTCATGTGATCAAAAAACAATCACCGAGTAGACTTACATGTGTGTCATGTGATCAAAAAACAATCACCGAGTAGACTTACATGTGTGTCACGTGATCAAAAAACAATCACTGAGTAAACTTGCATGTGTGTCATGTTTATTAATCACCTGGACATACCACACATTTAGGTTTTGATCTGAGAGAAAATTTTACACTCAGAAAAGTTAGAGTTGAACGCACTAATCAATCATTGTTTGATATTCAGTGGTATGTGGAGACTGCTTTAATCTATCATTGTTTAATATTCAGTGGTATGTGGAGACTGCTTTAATCTATCATTGTTTGATATTCAGTGGCATGTGGAGACTGCTTTAATCTATCATTGATATTCAGTGGTATGTGGAGACTGCTTTAATCTATCATTGCTTGATATTCAGTGGCATGTGGAGAGTGCTTTAATCTATCATTGTTTGATATTCAGTGACATGTGGAGACTGCTTTAATCTATCATTGTTTGATATTCAGTGGCATGTCAGGGTTTGACACTAAGGCACGTCCGACCGACCGAGTCTACTAAATGATAAATCCGGTCGGGTAAAATGTCGCTTTACTAGTCCAACTGGTCGTGTTGAAAAAATAAACAAGAAACTTTACTTTAAACCATAAGATATTTTATTCTTAACTAAAAATATAACTGTAAAGAGTTTACGAACAATTTTGAATTGCGTGATGACATAATCTCTATTTTTAGTTCTATTATAGTCGTTGTCGGAAGTGATATTTTACGACATTTACTTGATGTTAATGTTTGTAAAGCTATGTTTCAGATAAATATATATATTAAACTGAATTCCTTTTCATTTGAAAACAAACCAGTTTATTCTAATTGAATAAAAGAAAGTGTCTATCAAATTAATAAATTACGTCGTAAACAGCCATTTTTCGGTATTGACACATGTGCGGGAATGTCTCTTTTTTCAAATACGACTTCTTGTCCTTAAGGAAAGATGTCCCGAGAGATTCAGAAAAAAAGGAATAGGTTGGGAAGAAACAAAGCAGGGCTTATGAAATATAAATTTATTTTAAAAAAGCGGTTGAGATCATTTTATTCTAACATATGAACTAAAGAATTTCTGTGCCGGGTAGAATTTAAAGAAACAGAAAATGTGTTTGAAAATAAAAGCATCAAATTGAATAACGAGACATAAGATTTTTTTGAGACAATTAAGTATGTTTTAGTTCAAACTTAACGTTTGTCATTTGAATTAAGGAAACCATCAGGGTTTTTTTTTCTGGAAAGTTGGTCAGGGCTAGTGGATGTAAGGTCAGGTCTAGTAAAAATCATTTGAAGTAGCCCGACTGGTCTAGTGCTCAAAAAAGTAAATGTCAAACCCTGCATGTGGAGACTGCTTTAATCTATCATTGTTTGATATTCAGTGGCATGTGGAGACTGCTTTAATCTATCATTGTTTGATATTCAGTGGCATGTGGAGACTGCTTTAATCTATCATTGTTTGATATTCAGTGGTATGTGGAGACTGCTTTACTCTATCATTGTTTGATATTCAGTGGCATGTGGAGACTGCTTTAATCTATCATTGTTTGATATTCAGTGGTATGTGGAGACTGCTTTAATCTATCATTGTTTGATATTCAGTGGCATGTGGAGACCACTGAACTTGTGCCCATTTATGTACATTAAAACTTGTCTAATTCGGACAATCAATACATGCTTTCTTTGGATCAGATAATATCTGGAATACCAAGTAATTTCTATAAGAATCTAAGCTGTTGAAATATGTGTGTGTTTACACAACATTTGGATTGCACAATATCTGGATTAGACAAGCTTACTGTAGTCACTTTAAGATGTCTGTAAATTGACATATTCAATATAATACCATTGATCTGAACCGCTGTTTTCTTCTCTGTATTATGATGGAATTGCTTCCACTCACAACGGCATCTGTAATGATTTATAAAGATTGAAAATCAAAGACCTGATATGAAATCAACTCTAGCTGCAATAATGTTGCCCTAACTGACTCCCTCCAAAAAATCAGAATGGTAAAAAGCATGGAAGGCAACATCACTACAGCTAGACACTGAATGACACTAACAAACCAGATACAAAGTGTTGCAATGTGAAAGCTCAGACAACTTTTAAGTTTGACATTGATGACACTGCCTCAAGATCATGACAATCCTCCCCATCATGGTCAGCAACAAACTTGACCTGGAAACATTCCATGCAATCTTCCTATACAGGGTTTTGGCATAATTATTTTTGTCTGTGACCTTGACTTGATTTTAGGTCACGGGCACTGTCATTAGATAGTAGGATTAGAACATACACTTAAGCCATTCTAAGCAGGAAGGGAAGTGAAGCAAATCGCTTTTAAGCACATCTTCAAAATCAAATTGCCATTACCTTGACCTTGCTGACATGACCTTGATCAAGATAATGATACTTATTTAGGTCATGGGTACTATCAAACTAAACTTGAAGTCATTCTAGTATGGATAGTAAAGGTATCAGCATTTCATTGTCCTAAGACTGTTGGTGACCTGACCTTAAATCAAGACCTGTGAGACCCACTGACTGCCAGCACAATACCTTAATCTATTGAGCTAACCAGACAGGCAAAGAAATCTAAAAGGACAAAAAATATAGCTCATGTATCTTGTACTTCCACTGGAAAAAACATAATACTGAAATTTTTATATCATTCAGGCATTGGCAGTAAAAACACAATTTAACCATAAGTTTATTAGACTATCTTTTCACAATCTTGAAATCGAAACAGGCTGCCATAACAATATACTTAGAGAAAATAGGGTATGTAAATTTTGTAAAATTGACATAGAGGACGAGTACCACTTTGTATAAATTTGCCCTCATTACAAGGAACTTCACCATGAATATATCAAAAAGTATTATTGATATAACTGGTATTATTGGCAAAAACCATCTGTTTTCAAATCTGTACAATTAAAAGTGTTCATAATGTACATGAACTTTGTAATTTAGGGAATTATTTATGCCTTGAACTTTTAAAGTTGCAAGAAAACCTTGTTTAAAAGTTATCCTCCTTCGTTTGAATTTGTACACCGCCATATAATGCCATTCTTATGTATTTATGTATACGTATTGTAACAATGATGTGATAAGATGCAATTGTCTTAAGCATTAAAGAGAGTAATACATAAAAAAAAATTAAGATTTATTTATTTTACATTTCTTCGAGAATTTTACACTCATATTGAGATGTCACCAGCTGTAGGCGAATTACGGTACCACAAATTTAGACCTATGCTTAGTGATCAGGGTCGTAGCAGTTAAGGCTTTTTTAAATGTGCTAATGCCTACCTTGACCTCTGATTTTAAGGTCCTTTCTGAAATATTCATGGCTCTCACTTCTAAATGCTGAATGTTGGGCTAAGGAGCAATCACATTTTTACGTTTGAGCTGGCACAAGCTGGACTTGAACTTATGACCCCCCCCCCCCCCCCCCGATCACAAAGTGAATGCTCTAACCACGGAGCCATGGAGCCAGTTTCATAAAGAGATGTGTTTTGTCTACCTCTCCTAACAACACACTCATCAACATGACCTGAACAACAACAGGCTAAATTTTAAATCATTCCAAGCAATATAACAAAACAGTCAATAATGATTTGTGACAGACATACAGCATGATGGACAGACACAAAGGCAACTTAAATCAACATGTCTCCAACCTTTTGAGCGAAACCACAGAGAACTTTAATCAGAAATTGTTGACTGAGTTGAAATTGAAAAATAACCACAGAAAAGCATGTAGGAGGTCTTTCTTACTTCCACTGCTCCAGAAATGGCTCCCATCCTGAGAGCTTTCTGTTGTAATAGTCGCCCATTAAAACAAAGGATCCACTCCCCTCCTGTCTCGGGTGTATCTGCTGTGAGAACTGGATGCTGTTGAAGGCTATTTCTGCTAATGGTACATCAGAATCCCCACAATCATCAATCAGACAAACACATACAGAGGAAGACTTCGCCTGAAGTAGAGCGAGACAGAGACTTAGTATACCGGTAATCTTAATCTCCTTCACTCAATAGATACTACACAATACTGCATGTGTACTTATTTCCCAATATTCAAAAGAACAAGGTACGACTGTATACATAAAAATGCCCAAAAATTTTCTTTCTATAAAATGTGTCTTGAATTAACCTTATTCAGCGTTTTAAGAAAGTAAAATATATGCCAGGTATACTATGTCAACAAAATCAGAATGATATTCCTAACTGGATAGCATTATGACATCATGAATAAGACATTTCCCGCCTTTTTTTCAAAATTAGCCTGAAAACTGTCAAATATCATACAGACTATTGCTCAGGAAAAGATGTGCGCATTTGTCGAGCAAAATGAAAATGATATATGTTGTGTATTATTTTATGATGAAAAACATACTTGAATATGAATTTGCTCGACGCAGGCGCTGTATGTTTTCTGAAAGGAAAACCACCTGAATTTGTGGATATTTTCATTGAAAATGGCAATTTTTCAATTTTATGCCAATTTCTAGCTCTTGCCATATGACACACATCATTTTGCTGACCAAACTGAGCGGATTTTGGGTTTGCTAATCTATTCCTTATTTGAATACCAGGGTTTGAGCTCCAAGTGAAATCATCGATATTTTGGGCCAAATGACTTTAGAAACTTCTTTGGCACAATTGAATATAATGCACTACTGGACTTGCTCTTCTCCTCCTACACTTATGTCTTTCCCTATCATAATGAGTTTCCCATCCTTTAATTTGTTCCTCTCCCCTACAATTATGTCTTTCCCTATTATAATGAGTTCCCCATCATTTGGTCCTCTCCCCTACACTTATGCCTTTCCCCATTATATCCTTTGACTTGCTCCTCACCTCTGACACTAATTACCTCTATTCCTGTTATATTGAGTCCCCCATCCCCTGACTTGCTCCTCTCCACAGCCACAGCATTTTCGGTCAGCCAGACAGCAGCCTCAGTCAGCTTCATCTTGTTTATGTCCAGAGATTTCTTACAGTCCTCCATACTGAAGCCCATGTCATAGAGAGTGGACAACTTCTCAGCTGAGGACATTCAACAGGCATGTAACATATGTCAGTATAAAAGATCCATGACAACATTCAGGAATCGGGACCAAATACATCAGATTTCAGATGCAGGAATGGATTATTCCAATTAATGCCTGACTTCCTTATGTTTCATGAATATTTCTATTGGTATCTGCATGTCCACATATATGTGGCTCATAAATAAAATTTCATAAAATTTCTCAGGCCAACTATTTTTACTTTTATCAGTCATTTCCTGAGCTTTAGAATGGAAAATATGAATAAAGATATTCCGTACCAGGATAAGCATTATCCACAGATTTGCTCTGCTGAACTGCTTTCACAGCTTGTTCTGGGATGGAGTTCAAGATGGCTAAGAACATTTTCATGTCAATGTAGGACAAACGAATGTTCATAATATTAAATGAAATCTGAAAAACACACACAACTAAGAATTAATATATTTGTTCAATCATTGTTGTAATTTCTTCATCTCTCTGTATTTTTTCCTTCTACAAAACAATGTGCAGTATACATGTAAATGCAATGCAAAATACAAGACTTTGTGCAACATCTTACGAAACGCATTAATTCTTTCTTGTAATATATGATTATACATGTATTTAAAAACTAAATTCGACAAACTTTCAGTATATTTACACAGTATAACACAATGGATACAACCTCCCCCCTCTCCATATTACCTCTAGAATGAGATTTTTCTGGTGGACTTCTGAGGCCTCCAGTAATCCACCAGATGATGACAGCTTATGCTTGGGAAGCGGATTAACATTGAGATCAATGTGGATGGTAAGTGGATCAATGATGGATTGGGCTGTCTCCTTCTCGGCAGTCAGTGTACAGGAAAACACTTCCAGCGACTGAAGAGTGCACGTCAGGATTTTGTCTTTGGCTTTGGGACGGAAATTCAGAATGGCAGTGCTCTACAATGAATCATTACTTGTACTTTTAACATATTTTCTCCAAACTTGTATTGCAAAGGTTTTCAAAGTAAGCAGCTGAAATTTAAAATAAATACAGTTTTATGGATAACATAATTATTCCCACTTAAAAAAGATTTGATTCTTGGCAACCAGGAGAAGAAAATCAATATTACATACATAGGTGATCATCTGAGATGTATTATCTTTGTAACTCTGTGCTGAGCATGCTAAGATACAAAATGGAATTGGGTAAAATCAAGTTGATTTCTGGACATTCAGCAAGTCACTTGAAGTGACAATATTATTCTTACAGTTAAGAGAATCATGCAGGTTACGTAATTTAATATAAAAGCAACTGGCTGACTTTGGCCTTTTTTCCGGCTGACTTACTTTAAGGATCACAGCATTCGTGTCCCAGGATGTGGTGTCCTCTACCACAATAAACTGGGTGTCTGACACGTTTAGCTTCAACTCGAATGGCACCTCCACCTACAATACAGAAACAGATCTCTCATACAAATCTACATCTCCACCTATCATACAGAAACAGATCTCTCATACAAATCTACACCTCCACCTATCATACAGAAACAGATCTCTCATACAAATCTACACCTCCAACTATCATACAGAAACAAATCTCTCATACAAATCTATACCTCCACCTATCATACAGAAACAGATCTCTCATACAAATCTACACCTCCACCTATCATACAGAAACAGATCTCTCATACAAATCTACACCTCCAACTATCATACAGAAACAAATCTCTCATACAAATCTATACCTCCACCTATCATACAGAAACAGATCTCTCATACAAATCTACACCTCCACCTATCATACAGAAACAGATCTCTCATACAAATCTACACCTCCACCTATCATACAGAAACAGATCTCTCATACAAATATATACCTCCACCTATAATACAGAAACAAATCTCTCATACAAATGTGTAGTTACCACAGTCTGGATTGACACCATATTTCATTAAATGATGTCACAGAGAATGTACAAATCTGCACAACATAAATACAAAAACAAGAGGCCCACAGGCTAACAATCTAGAAAAAAAGTTCCTGTTCTGTATATCTAAGCTAAATTCTAATGTTCAGCAACAGTATAAAACAAGATGTGTTCTTAAAACTTCACTGCCCTCAGAAGTGCACACACTGATGAAAGGCTTTAAATAATAAGTGTATTAACATTAAAACATCAAAAGATATGATTAATTTGAACCCATCCAAGAGTCATAACCCTGGGTTGTGAAATTCACCATTTTTTGTACATCCTTTTCTGCTATTCCTAAGTATGCATTTAGATTTTATACAGTATCAGCAAATGTACACATAAATACTATATACTAAGTTTGGTCCTACCCTGGGGTCAAAACCCTTACTCTGGGGAAAAATCAAATTTACAATTTTGGTAAAAGACTACCTGCTCCATCCATTTAGTATCAAAAGCACTAAAGAAAATGTTATTTTGGTAGAGGCTTTCCTGCTCTACGTCACTATGTATTTAGTTTTTCTTAAATGTGTGGTTCTTGAGAAGATTTTTGAAAATTTGTCATTTTTGGGCAGTTTTTGCCCTGCCCCTAAGGCCCCAGGGGTGCAGGAATCCTGAAATTTACAATCTATGTTCCCTTTGTTCCAAATATGTTTCATACCAAATTTGAAAAGAATTGGAATGATAGTTATCAAGAAGAAGTTAAAAATGTCTATTGTTCACACATTTAATAACTGACCATTTTGGCCCCACCCTGATACCAAAACCCCTACCCCTGGGATCATCAAATTTACAATTTTGGTAAAAGACTACCTGTTCTTTCTAAATATCTATTTACTTTCAATTTACTATTAATAGCATTAAAGAAGATGTAATTTAAGTGTTTTACACATAAACACTATATAACAAGTTTGGCCCCATCCTGGGGTCAGAACCCCTACCCCGGGGATCATGAAATTTACAATTTTGGTAGAGGCTTTCCTGCTCTACATTACTATGCATTTAGTTTTTCTTACATGTGTGTGCTTCTTGAGAAGATTTTTGAAAATTGGTCAATTTTGGGCAGTTTTTGCCCCATCCCTAGGGCCCCAGGGGTGTTGGAGTCCTGAAATTTACAATTTATGTCCCCCTTGTCCCAATGATGCTTCATACCAAATTTGAAAAGAATTGGACTGGTAGTTATTAAGAAGAAGTTAAAAATGTTCAATTGTTAACGCACGACGACAGACGAAAACCAATTGCAATAGGTCATAGGAGTTTACTCAGGTGACCTAATAAAGCATATTTCACATTGCTCTGGAATTGGATGTTCATAAACATGTCAAGTTTTTCGAATCCTCTAGCTCAACATCTTGAAATAAAAATAAAATTGACAAAATGTTTTTCGTTTTCTTCAATAAATGGCCTACAATTTTTCATAATTATGCACAAGTGATTTCCCTCTGATTAAAAGGAGTGGGGGTGGGGTGCACAATAAGTTGTGATCAACTAAACATTGAAATAATCTGGAGTAACTATGCAATTTTCATCCTCTGCAGATACTCTGTCTATACTTATACAGATATCCTCAAGCACTACACTATAAAGAAATTACAGTATTTATAAGATTTTTTGCAAAACTGGCTAAACAATATTTATAATTAGAAAAAATTATATTGGAATATGTTTAAAAATTCTCAGACCTAAAAACTGCACTCTAAACTCCTTTTTTAAAAACTTAATTGCAATCTGAATTCTTGTCAACATATGAAATTCAGCTTGATCTGCATTTACATCATTGCATGCTTTCATAATGCTGTTAATTTACAGAAAGCAGCTTAATTTACATGCCAATTGTCAGCATCATTCAATCGTGCCATTCAAAATTTGTATCTCAATATGATTTTGCTTTAAAATGCTCTCTGTCTATATCCTCTATACATTTGATAATGCAGGTAACAAGTGAATTTGAGGCTTAATTAACAGAGTAAAATTCATAATGGATACTCCCTAATGGTTTGAATTTTCAATCAACTTGAACTTCCATATTTTTCTTCTCCACA
This sequence comes from Ostrea edulis, assembly GCF_947568905.1. Lineage (NCBI taxonomy): Eukaryota > Metazoa > Mollusca > Bivalvia > Ostreida > Ostreidae > Ostrea > Ostrea edulis. Next base: position 48,526,583 of record NC_079166.1, on the reverse strand, counting down.
TATACATGTATTTCCTCCTCCAACCCAAAATGTTGTAAAACTTTAAATTTCTCTCACCACACCAAATGTAAATTTTTCAAGGATTCGATGCATAATAAACAATGAACATAATACACATTTTCTGTCTGATCTTCCTATAATAAACAATGAACATAATACACATTTTCTGTCTGATCTTCCTGTAATAAACAATGAACATAATACACATTTTCTGTCTGATCTTCCTATAATAAACAATGAACATAATACACATTTTCTGTCTGATCTTCTTATAATAAACAATGAACATGATACACATTTTCCTTTTTCTGATCACATTCATGTTTTCCTTCAACATTTTGACATGTATATAAAGCGTGTTCCTACCTCCTCTACAATCGGTCCTCTCTTTGTCATGATACCACTGGACACGGTCAACGGACTGGTGGCCTTGTTGGAATCTTTCGACGTCTGTCTGTTGACCTCAGGTGAACCCATCTCCACATTCCCATCACTGGCCACTTTCTCTGTCATAAAACAATTCAATCTGCTTAATTTGCTTAATTATGATATTCAGTATTAAGTATTAAAGATGAAATTCAAGGAATTGTGGGAATTTTGCATGGGAGGGAGTAGCTTCCATTCACATTCCAATCAATTCAATGCAAATTATCACACAAGTATACAGTTTTTACAAAGTTATTTGGACACACACTTAATGCCCTCTCTGTATTCTGGACACACTTAATGCCCTTTCACATTCTGGACACACACTTAATGCCCTCTCACATTCTGGACATATTTAATGCCCTCTCACATTCTGGACATATTTAATACCCTCTCACATTCTAGACACACACTTAATGCCCTCTCACATTCTAGACACATACTTAATGCCCTCTCACATTCTAGACACACACTTAATGCCCTCTCACATTCTGGACATATTTAATGCCCTCTCACATTCTGGACACACTTAATGCCCTCTCACATTCTAGACACATACTTAATGCCCTCTCACATTCTAGACACACATTTAATGCCCTCTATTTTTTTTAAACACTTAATGTGGACTGTTAATGAGAGGAATAACATAGTGTTTAAAAGGAACTTCAAAAATATTTAAGTAAAGAAATTCAAGAACAGAACAACAGTAATTTTAAATACTGGATTGACACCAGCACTAATAGTGAATCTCATTGTTTCCTCATAATATAAGTGACATACCCAAAGCAAAAGGGTCTTCCGGACTCTCCATAATGAAATCCCGGACTGACAGAATCCAGTCAAAGATACACATGAGTTTCATGTTGTTCAGGATGACAGAAAACTTGTTGGATTCTTGGTTGGACCTGTAGTGGAGCTCCAGCTGGAAGGACTTGGATTTCTTACTGCGAGGGCCGGGCTGGAGGATCCTCTCAAACACATTGGGACGGACATTTACAGGGGCATCTGTCAAAACACACGAGATAGGTCAGTCAGACATTTACAGGGGCATAAGTCAAAACACACGAGATAGGTCAGTCAGACATTTACAGGGGCATATGTCAAAACACACGAGATAGGTCAGTCAACTATTTACAGGGGCATCTGTCAAAACACACAAGATAAGTCAGTCAGACATTTACAGGGGCATCTGTCAAAACACAAAAGATAGGTCAGTCAGACATTTACAGGGGCATCTGTCAAAACATATGAGATAGGACAGTCAACTATTTACAGGGGCATCTGTCAAAACACACGAGATAGGTCAGTCAGACATTTACAGGGGCATCTGTCAAAACACAAAAGATAGGTCAGTCAGACATTTACAGGGGCATATGTCAAAACACACGAGATAGGTCAGTCAACTATTTACAGGGGCATCTGTCAAAACACAAAAGATAGGTCAGTCAACTATTTACAGGGGCATCTGTCAAAACACACAAGATAAGTCAGTCAGACATTTACAGGGGCATCTGTCAAAACACAAAAGATAGGTCAGTCAGACATTTACAGGGGCATCTGTCAAAACATATGAGATAGGACAGTCAACTATTTACGGGGGCATCTGTCAAAACACACGAGATAGGTCAGTCAGACATTTACAGGGGCATCTGTCAAAACACAAAAGATAGGTCAGTCAGACATTTACAGGGGCATAAGTCAAAACACACGAGATAGGTCAGTCAACTATTTACAGGGGCATCTGTCAAAACACAAAAGATAGGTCAGTCAACTATTTACAGGGGCATCTGTCAAAACACACAAGATAAGTCAGTCAGACATTTACAGGGGCATCTGTCAAAACACAAAAGATAGGTCAGTCAGACATTTACAGGGGCATCTGTCAAAACATATGAGATAGGACAGTCAACTATTTACAGGGGCATAAGTCAAAACACACGAGATAGGTCAGTCAACTATTTACAGGGGCATCTGTCAAAACACAAAAGATAGGTCAGTCAACTATTTACAGGGGCATCTGTCAAAACACACAAGATAAGTCAGTCAGACATTTACAGGGGCATCTGTCAAAACACAAAAGATAGGTCAGTCAGACATTTACAGGGGCATCTGTCAAAACATATGAGATAGGACAGTCAACTATTTACAGGGGCATCTGTCAAAACACACAAGATAGGTCAGTTAACTACAATTGAGCAAGTACAAGTTAGAAGATGAATTTGAAATACTGATCTAAAGTATGTACAACATTCCAGCAAGCAGCGAGTAAATTTTAGAACATGACTGAAAACGAGAAATCATAATTATTACAATACACAAAGTATATGCATGATACCCATCTACATGTTACTGGAGAAAGCTCATCTGATGTTATTCATAAAGACAGTGCTATACACAAACTTAAATTAACAAAATTTGTATTTTGCCAACTTTGGTGTAGTTGCCAAATTATAAATCTGTATTCATATTGCATCAAGAGACCGTGATCCATGATTTAAACAGATTGTCCCTGACCTGCAGGTGTGCTGAACTCTAATACACCAATATACGATGTAAGCACAATGTACACATGAAACATTGACATGAAGCTCATTGACAACTACTAACCCCTGAATCTTGTGTCACTGATGACAATCTCATTTGACACCAGATCTATATCTTTTGATTGGTCGGAGTAGCTGTCAAATTTAAGGGTGGAGCAAATGAAGTCCAACTTGGCCAGTGACTGCTCGGGACACTCAGAGCCATCTGCACGGGCCAACAACAGCTCCACAGTTACATTGTTCAGATCAATTGCCATAGCAATGCCCTGCCAGACTGTACCACTTAGCACAGTCTACAAAAATCAGACATCAAATATTTATGAATAATGTATAAATCTGGAACATTTTGTGAAGACTTTTGAGAGATATATGCTGTTGATTTATAATTCAGAGGATTGTCTTCCTGTTAAAGCAAATAATGTACAATATAAAGCAAAAACAAATACGTTGTGAACTAATTTTACAAAATTTGGTGAAAATAAAATCCTCAGCATTAAAACTGGACCTGCAATAATAGTTGTCCACAATACAATGCACATGCATCAGAACGTTAAAAATAAGATGTGTTTGTGAAGCATTGATGCCCCCAGATCACAACAGAGTGGAACTGGGAAACATTAAGGTTTTTTTTTGAAAATTTCCAAAAACTAGGTCAATGGTCACTGTCAAGGTCACAAGGTCAACAAATCTCATAAGAAATGCACATGCTTAATACAAAAGCAGTACCTCTTATGATTTGAAAGATATTGATTACATTTTTTGTAACAGACAGATGGACAGGCCAAAAACTACAGGCCCCTGAACACACAGACAGACAGGCCAAATACTATAATGTATACGCCCCTAAATCTTTGATTTCAGGAGCATAAAAATATGCAGACAATATAAATATATCCAGCATGTTTTGTGTGAAAATATCACAGGAAACTCACATATACATGTAGCTCCAACTTTACTCAACTGAACTTAATGACATACCGCCCCTACAGACAGAGCGGAGCATGGTCTGCTTAAAAAAAAACCAGTAATCAGAAAAGCAGTATCTCACATGGCCTTACATCTATAACTGGATCCATGAGATGGGACATCAGGGGCTGTTGGAATTCTGGGAGTTTTTCCCCCAGGTTATGGTCCAGTATTCCTCTGACCAGTTTATACTGGGCAGTATCTAGTGAGCAGTGGACGGAGGACAGAACACCTTTGACCCTGAAGTCTGGAGCAGAGTGACTGATGTCTCCCTCCAGATTTCTTTCCACCACCAAGGTCAGTTGAATCTTCTCCTTTAGGGGACTCCCACCCTGAAATCAAAGAAAGCGTCAGCTAAACAGGGTAATATGAATTTCACAAAAGTATCTTAAAATGAAAATTTTATCACTAAAAAGTGTTCAGCATGTATTTATGTAACATTCTAGTCTTACAGTACCCGCAACGTTATTCTTGACATTCCTATCGTGCTCTATCGTGCGTGTATCCTATCGTATCGTGCGTGTATCCTATCCTATCGTGTATCAGGTTTTCCGTTTTCTATCGTGTTTTGCGTTTATCAGGTCTATCGTGTATCGTGTTCTGCGTGTATCAGGTTTTCCGACTATCGTGAAAATCGTTTATCGTATAGCTTCAGAAACTATTGGGATCGTATATTAAATCTAATGAAAAAGTAAGATACTTTCCGAAAGCTTTATTCATTTTGTTAAAGAAGCTATTTTTAGGAATCGAGGAAAGACAGTATATTTGAAGGAGAACATAAAGCTGTCGATTTTAAGGCAGAAAAAGAGCTATATGTCTGTCCAGAGAGGGTGAAAATTTATCATAATTTCATTCTAAGTAGTCTGGAAAGTAGGCAGTGGTTTGCCGAGCAAACCGAGGACAGTAAAACTGAAAGCTCCTTCACCTGGAGTTCATAAACATTTCCTTGTCTAGAAACAATTATTTGTAATTAACACTAACAGAGAAATAGGAAGTTCCGATCTGAAAGGAAAAATCAGTAAATTACATTGTTTATTACATATATTTTAATAATGGTTCTTTTTGTTCCAATTTTTTTCACCTGTATTCAACTTATATACCAACTACTGAACTTGTGCACGTTCTTATCTATCTGATTTTGTGTATCACCCATGTTTTGACAGTAAACATTCTCAGGGACATTGTATTTCACACATTTAGAAGATTAAGTTTTAAAAGAGTGCAAGAGTATTGCATCTCCCAAAATTCTGCTCAATTGGGCATGATTCAGCTGTCATCGTTGGTTTTTTTATTATTTGTACATGTACACATGTACCAATAGTCGTACGTGTAGATACTGGAAATTTATGCTGGATTTGATGATTATTTGAATTTTTTACATGCTAAACACAAACATTTTAAAGCGTTTCTAAATTGCGACTTTAAATCAAGCCGGGTTTCGTATATGTTTTTAATAGTTTATTTATTTTTTGTTAACAAAATATCAATTCATATAAATATGTTCCAATTACTTATGACTATCAATTATCACTCATAGTGTAGAAATATCTAACATATGAGCATATGGTGTAGTGCAGTGGATTGTTTTTAAAGCGTTCATTATGAAAATAATTGTAGTTGCTGAATGAGCGGTGAACTCAGAGCTTGATGCAAAATAACCCCCTTCCTCGCTACTCTCAAAATATTACTGGGTTTTATTTGATATCCAAGATAATAGACATTAGAATAAGAGAGCTAATGAAGCATATCACTACGTTATATTACATTTCGTTAATTCCCTGTTTAATTGCTAAACGCTCGGCATCAAGTGTGAATTAATGCCACGGGTCCTCGGAGATGACCTTAAAAACAAACGCCCTGTGTCACAGTAGGTGTGGCACGCTAAAAAACCCTCACTTCTTAATGGCCGTAATTGCAGAGCATAGGCCTAAATTTAAAAGCTCTTCACCGGTCATGGTGATGTCTCCATATGAGTGAAATATTCTCGAGCGAGACGTTAAGCAAGATAAAAATCAATCACTCCCTGTATGATTCATATATTAAACCTTAGGTGACAATATACGTTTTAGAATCATTGGCTGAGAAAATTCATATAGATATCAAATAATGAATTCAATACCGTATATAGTTTAGTTTCCGGATGTTAGCTCTAATGACGTTTAAAAAAAACATAAATAAAATTTTTAAAAAACAACAAAAATAAACGTACAACCGTGGATAAATAAATTATATGTTTTAGGTATATATTGAATATCGAAATCCTTCAATATTATTATCAACATAAAGTAATTATTATGTACGTATCAAACTTTCGTTCTGTCTAAATTGTTTCTAAATTTACAACATTTCTATCAGGTTTTCCGTTTATCGTAAAGATCGTTTACCGTGTTTTGCGTTTATCAGGTCTATCGTGAAGATCGTTTATCAGGTTTTGCGTTTATCAGGTTTACCGTGTATCCTATCGTATCGTGCGTGTATCCTATCCTATCGTGCGTGTATCGTGTTCTATCGTTTATCATGTCAAGAATAACGTTGCGGGTACTGTAACTGTCCCTACTCGTTAATACATGTACTTACTTAAACCAATTTTTTCAGTAATAAAGCTATGCCGTCTCCTTCAATCTATTTTCTCAATATTGAAAAACACAGAATTGATATAAAACATTAACAAAACAAGAATAAAAGGATTAGGTGTCTTGTTTGTTTTTATTATTTTACTACTCCATGCCTTAATTGTTTTCATTCCCCCTAAGCACAAACAATCTGAACATTTATTCCTTATGTAAAATATTGAACAGGCAAAGCCCATCTGAACATTCTCCTTCATTTATGAGTTTATACCTGTTTTTGAACCATGAAAGCTTTGAACTCCAGATCCTGACCAGAGCCATTGTAGGAGTGTTTGTTCACTCTCTCTGCAGAATACAAGTTCATGTCCTTCAGATGAATGTTCAGGATGTCCAGTAAGCATATATGATCAGCTTCAGACTTGGGAATTGTTCTGGATCGATTCAGAGAGCTTGTGGAGGAGGTCTTCTTAATCTTCCCCTCCCTCATGCTGTCATTGATGCGTAACCGATGCTGGGAAGTCAGGTTACTTGAACTAGAGAACAGAGAGCTGGAATCCGGGAAAAACTCGGGATCCACACTGCTGCCCTCTGGTGAGTTAGGTGTCTTTGGTGTACTTCCGATCTCTGTCGGATCATAAATATCAACACTGTGCCGGACCACACTGGTTTCGGATCTCTGGTCCTGCTCCAGGTTTCCATAGATACTCTGAAGCATAGGATTTGCCATAGCTCCCATTGGTGGGTTGTAACTGTCGAACAGACTCTGGGTCATCCCAGTGGCAGCAGACGAACTGTCTATGGAGAACTCACTAGTTTCTGACATTGCCATGGAGGACAGCGATTCCTGCGAATGAGTTCTCTTCAATCCACTCACATCCTGCTCATAAGACAACGTCCCCAGCTCCCCATCATAAATGAAGCAGTTGTTGACTGTAAGCTTCCCTAAATCAGCCACTAAGATATCTGTTGTCTGAGAGCTGTGAGGAAGCAGAATGATGGGCGAGTCAGCGTTGATGTCTAGTTTAATTCTAGATCCTCTAGTAGCCTTGTCTGTTACCTGTTTAAATGAGAGTATCATCAGATTTACTGCTCTACCCGGTTGTGCAGTCAATCTAAGCAGTCAATATATTGAATGATCTACAAATAAGACTTATAAGACTGACAAGTATTATATGCACAAGCTATATACATGTGTGTATCAAACATGCATGTGGATTTTTCAAATAAAACAACATTCATATTATTCAATTATTAGTAAAGGTCTCAGTTGTAACCAGAGTTACAGCATTTGTTTACCCGTTTCCCCGCGGAGGCAGCCCTGTACCTCCCCAGTACGTCCTGGAGTTGTAGGAAGTGTTTAAGGAATGCCACAAACTCCATCTGGAACCTGTTAGTGTGAATGTAGCGAACGGATGCCATCTGTAACTTCACGCTGATGTCACAATCCCTTACCAGGTTAGGATCCGGGGGGCCATACCTACACAATGAACATCAAAAAAATTCAAAATAAAAACTCTGTTTTGTTAGAAATATATAATCTCATCATGATATCATTTGTGAAAATCTTCACACCAAATTATAGATTAGGTTCTTCCATCTTTAGAATCTTAGTACAATGTACCATGAAAATTACATGCACTGGGTACATGTACATCAAAAGTAAGTTTAAGATAGTGAATGTTGTTAAAACTTTTCCTACTTGAATATATCAAACACCAGAGCCTGATCCCCCACGGTGACAAATCTCTCACGGTACAGCTTTCCATACGGGGACTTGTCGATCAGTGAAAGGTTACCGAGCTGACCTGAAATTGCCATGTTCTCATCTCGCAGGTTCACATGAGCAGACAGCAGCTCAACATTGGCCCTCGATAACTCATACTCTGATTTGTTAAGAATCAATGTGAAACTTTCCACTTTAAGATTAACAACTGAGTTAACCGAAGGCTCATCTGAAACTATTAAAAAAAAATAGTTTTATTACACTTCATTCATTTGAGGGGAAAGGCAGTGTACAATAAACATACTAAATTGCAACTTTCTTATGGATTTTCTTCGTAACGGATGATTTTGTACAGGTTTAGTTATTGCTATGAATTTTTTTTTTTTACCAAAATACAAAATTCCTACTACTGAGCACTTTCCATGAAAGAAATATGTGTTTTACCTGACAGGGAAAGACTCTGGTTGCCATTGTCCACCCCCTTCTCCAGCTGACTTGCGTCAGGAATTTTGGCCCCCATCCCCAAAAAGTCCAGCAACACCACCCAGGTCTGGAGATTAACATTGGCATCCAGGCAGTTAAAGTCCACATCGATAAAACGGTTTGTCTGTAGACATAAAAAATGATGTAAGTGAGTTCCTGCTGTATAAGTGTGCTGAACATCTAGCGAAACACATATTTCTCATTCATATATCTAAGCTTGATACAAAAATTAATTTGAAAACAAGAGTGTTCAAAGATTGCATATCTCTGCGATACATTTCTAAATAAAACTTCATGACACCACTCTGGACTTAGGGGTCATAGTTTTAAGAAATGGAATTTTGATGATATAGTAAAGATTCCATGTTTCTGGTCTGACAAGTGGTTCTTGAGAAAATAATTTTTGAAACACTCTCTACTATTTTAATGATTCCTCAGTTATCAGCATGATTTTTACAAACTTGAATCTGTATTATATCAGAAAGCCTTCATAAAAAGGTAAACTTTTCCGGCCCAGTGGTTCTTGAGAAGATGTTTAAAGATTTATAAATGAATAAAATAATAATTTTCACTATATATTTGTACGTAAAACTTTGATCCCCTATTGTGGTCCCACCCTACCCCTGGGGGACGTGATGTTACACTATGTTAACAAGATGTGTTTGTGAAACACAAATGCCCCTGATAATGGTCAATTCCAAAGATGGCCAATGTCACAAGGACAAATATCTTGGTACCAGTAGAAAGATCTTGTCACAAGAAATGCTCATGTGCAATATAAAAGCTCTAATATTTACCATTAAGAAGTTATGAACAATGTCAATTTTTTTAAAAGTAGGTGAAATGTCAGGGTCAAAAGGTTTAGTACTCATGGAAAGGTCTTGTCACAAGGAATACTCATGTGAAAAATCAAAGCTTTAGCACTTACTGTTCAAAAGTTATTAGCAAGGTTAAAGTTTTCAAAAAGTAGGTCAAACTCCAAAGTCAAGGGGTCAAAAATGTTGGTACCCATGAAATGGTCTTGTCACAAGGAATACTCATGTGAAATATCAAAGCTCTAGCACTTATTGTTCAAAAGTTATTAGCAAGGTTAAAGTTTCAGACAGGATGACAGACAGGACAAAAACAATATGCCCCCCGATCTTCGATCTCGGCGGCATAAAAAGCTTTGATATGAATTTCAGCTCTTCTGGCCAAGTGGTTCTTGAGAAGATTTTTAAATGACCCCTTCCTATATTTGCATTTTTGTGATTATCTCCCCTTTGAAGGGGGCATGGCCTTTCACTTGAACAAACTTGAATTCCCTTTACCCAAGGATGCTTTGTGCCAAGTTTGTTTGAAATTGGCCAAATGCTTCTGGAGAAGAATATGAAAATGTAAAGTTTACGACAACGGAAAAATTTCGATCAGAAAACCTTACTTGAGCCTTCGGCTCAGGTGAGCTAAAAAGCTTTATATTATTTTGGACAGTAGGGTGCATGACAAAATTCTGTAAATTTCCATAGACAAATTGTCCCATTTCTACTGTTTAGGCATCTCCTGTATATTTATACTTGTGCACTCTTTCAAATGATGATAAAAGTTTTCTTGAGATTTTGCAATGACAGTCAGATAAAGCTAAAAAAACAAGAGGCCCAAGGGCCTAGAATCGCTCTTCTGATAAATTGTACAACCCCACCATTTCTATTCTTAGCCTCTTAGTATTCTAAATCTTTAGTTAAATCCTAAGAATTCAAAAAAAGTAGGTCAATGTGACCTACTTTTTGGTTTACACATTTTGAGAACCCAAGAAATATCAACTGACAAAGTTTGATGATTTTAAGCCAATTAGTATCTGAATATTGAAATATAGCTGTCAAATTCCAATCGTAGGTCATGGTGACCTACTTTCTGGTCAGCGAACTCCGAACATGCAAGACCCATCAACTGACAAAGTTTGATGACTGTAGGTCAAATAGTATCTGAAATATATAAATATAGCCGTCCAATTCCAAAAGTAGGTCAAGGTGACCTACTTTTTGGTCGACACACTCCATTGACTCAAGATGCATCAACTGTCAAAGTTTGATGATTGTAGGTCAATTAGTGACTGAAATATATAAATATAACTGTCAAATGCCAAAAGTAGGTCACAGTGACCTACTTTTTGGTCGATACACTCCGAAGACTCAAGATGCATCAACTGACAAAGTTTGATGATTGTAGGTCAAATAGTGTCTGAAATATAGTAATTTAGCTGTCAAATACCAAAAGTAGGTCACGGTGACCTACTTTTTGGTCGACACAAACCAAAGACTGAAGACGCATCAATTGACAAAGTTTGATGATCCTAGGTTTTACAGTGCCCAAAATATGCATCTAAAATTGAAAATGTGAAATTTGAATATCTGCAAAATTCAAAAAGTAGGTCACTGTGACCTACTTTTTTATAAATATGTTTCAAGGCCTCAAGATGCATCAACTTACAACATTTGATGATTCTAAACCTCTCGGTATTTGAAATAACAACTTAAAATATATCTATAAATGATAAGCCATAAAATTCAGAAAGTAGGTCACGGTGACCTATTTTTCAGTTGACGCATTTCAAGGTCCCATGATCCACCAACTGACAAATTTTGATGATCATAGGCTTCAAAGTGTCCAAGATATGCATCAAAATTAATTTTAAAATAAATACCTGCAAAATTCAAAAAGTAGGTCACCGTGACCTACTTTTGAGACAACTTGACACAAGGTCCTAAGATGCATCAACTGTCAAAATTTGATGATCCTAGTCCTTATAATGACTAAAATATCTAAGATTTAATGAATTTAAAAAAAATTTAAATTTAGGTCAACTTTGAAGTGACCTTGAGACCATGCCCTTTGCCCCAGGGTAATGTCTTGAACAATTTTTAATCTACAACATATCCTCATCCTTATGTGTAAGTTTGGTGATAATCTGCCCTGTGGTTCTTGAGAAGAAGATTTTTTAGCAACCACTACTTTTGTTTGTATTTTCCTGATTATCTCCCCTTGTTAAAGTGTCACATCCCTTTATTTAGTATGTATGAAAGCCCTTGGGCCAATGATACCCTGTAACAAATTTGAAAAAAATTGGCCAAGGGGTTCTTGAGTTATAGCCCTTTTTCTAAAAAGTTTACGCACACCGCACAAATGGCCATAGCATTAGCTCTTTGAGAATTGGCTCAGAAGAGCTAAAAATCAGATACATATATGCAATGATATACATTATATCCATAAAAAATAATGTATTCCACCTCACCCTGTTATAGTGATCTATATATTCTGGTGAGTTTTTGTCAATAAGCTGTACTTTGATGTGAACCAAGTCATCCATCTTGAGTTTGTCTACAGACGATCGCCTTGAGGATCGCCGTGATGGAGGAGGGGTTCGGGGACATGAGTCTTTTCTACAAAACAATATTTTGGATATATATAAACATGATATTATTGAAAACAATTTCATCTATTTTCTTCAATTCTTTTCAAATACATCTATATGATTTATCAGTATAAACAATGATTCAGCTACATAACAAAACTATTTTATTTAGTGATTTAGATACATGATTTACAATCTTACATTGAATACGGAAGATTATATATGCAATAGAAAGGGAGAAAATGTAATGGACCAGACTAGGATTCAAACCTGCCCCTGAATCTCTAGTCAGGTGCTCTACCAACTGAGCTATCTGGCTATAAGCAATGAACCCTGGCTGACCGCTATATTCCTCCCTCTTTAAATGTCTTCACACCTAGAAGACATCCAGGATCATTATTCCCTGGCAGGCATTTTCACCTGTCAGTTCCAGGGGCTGGTCTACACACCAAATGTAAAGGAAGATAGAAAAAATGCAACATACCAGACCGTGATTTGAACCCAAGCCCCCTGAATCTCTAGTCAAATGCTCTACCAACTGAGCTGTCAGAGATTGAACCTGTCTGACAACTACACACACAAGCATGAACTTACCCAGTGGATTTTTTAAATCCTGAAGCTTTAGATGATTGAAAGGCTCTTTGGCCGCCCATATCAGAAGCTGATCCTTTTGTCAAATGGCTCATGCTGTCATAAAAACTGGAAGGCAGTGATGATGGAAGTGTGGCTGTTGGCATAAAGATGGTGCTATCAGGGCAGGAATGGGACAAGAAAAGTCTAGGTCTCATGTAATCTTGATCACCTGCCTTTGATACTCTAGATATTAAGAGGTACTTATAATCTGAATCTGCACCTACAAGCAAGTCCTCCATAGTAAGAGATTGCAGCTGGATTTCAATATTTGTACTGTAAGAATTACTCTTCTCAAACTCCAGAAAAAAATTGTGAAGTTTAAGATCCACAATTCCTTTTTCACCTTCATCAAAATCTCCCTTCAATTCAACATTGAAAACTGGCACTTCAAAAGAAATTTTCATGATAATTCCCACATCTTCTGACTTTGACTCAGATTTTGATAAAACTGCCTCATCATTCTTTGCAGTGTCTTCTGGGATATCATGCAAAGACTCTTTGTCTCTCTGTGATGATGTAAAACTAGCAGATGATGACATATTTTTGGCACCCATTCCACGAATTTTTTCATCATATGTAAGATTGTCCACTGTTTCCAACACTTGCTCATATACTCCTTTACAAAGCTCTAGTTTGATTGGGGTGGGAATTTTGGCCAGTACCTCCATCACATTCTGAGGAGCCACAGTCTTTGCAGGACTACTTTTAAAAGACTCCTCTCCCAAGTATACTGTCTCAATTTCTTGTTCCTGTGAAACATTTGTGTGACCAAGTCCAATCACAATTTCTACTGTTGTATCATGCATTATGGGAACTCCACAGTCACCCTGATTGTATACACTCTTGTACATGACACTATGATCAAGAGAAATTTCTACTTTGGATTTTGGATTATCAATGTCTACAGCATACAAATTCATGTCTTTAGCCTCAACACTCAATCGCTCATGATATATCACAGACCTGTCCTCTTCTTCCTCTTGCATTGCATCATGGGAATTATTAATTGTGATTTTTCCTAAATGTGCCACCAGCACTTCAGAACTTGAAGAAGTCCTTGGAATAACTATCACAGGGGTTTCTAATTGTGCATTCAGAATAATTTTAGTTTCTGGTTCATCACTGAAATTTTCCAACTGACTAGTTTCATCCAGTGAAAGGCTTGAGTAAAATGTACTTTCATTTAAATTTGAAAAACTTTCCAGAGTTAAAACATCTGAGGACCGCTTGTTGACGATTTTAGTGGCTACCTCAGAGGCAGCAGACTTAATGGTTGTCGCTACTGAACTGGTATAATCTTTGAAGTCAGAAAAACAGTCAGCTATGTCATGCAACAGTTTTGGTGAGTGAACATAACAAATGGAGGCCAGTTCAAGATGAACATTCATCACTTTTTCCTCCTGTTCTGACATGTTTCTCATCCTTGGTGATGCCTCAATGTTCTGAAGGGTTTTCACTTGATGCATGCCTTTCAGAAAACGGAAAGAAAAAGCCTCCTCCTGATCTTTACGAAACATGGACTCCTGGGCAGTTTTGTACATGTCACGGATTGGAGCCTCATGAAAATGTCGGAGAGCTGAGTCTGACCCCACACTGAAGACATGCTGGTGTCTGAGATCTTCCGATGACACATCCATGATATGGAAGCCCCCCAGAGAACCCTCCACATCCAAATCCTTGTCTACAATAAAAAGGGATCTTTAGTACACATTCCCTAATTTCCAGCTGCTAAACAATTTATGTGTAACAGGCAAAGCTTCAATCAGTATATGTACTCCAGATGTTTACAACAAATTCAGCAGTACTACAAGTATTGAATTCAAATACTGTACTTGTAATAAATCAAATTTGAAAATTTCAATAAATCAGAAATTCTAAGTTTTTCCTATTCCTGTAATACAGTACATACCTACAGCTGCCTGCACCTTAGCAGAAGACATGGTTGCTGTGGCAACCTTATGGGCCTGTTTTAGTCCATCCAACTCTTCAATTCTCATCACCAAAAAGTTTAATCTGTTAAAGTCTGCTGTCACCTCAATTCTGTCAGGCTGAATTTAAAATGTGTTTGAATCGGAGAATCTCATTTTGCAAAAATAAAATTCAAAAGTGTTAAAAAATCTCTGAAACACTAAAACAACTGTACATATCTGCAACTCTAACCACATTAGTACAATAAACTGGTACTCTACCACTGAACTGGTTCCTGCTGACAAGTTGCTGACAATAGATGACTTGCTAAGGGAACCGCCACTGCTATCTTTGACCTTGGACGGAGACAGCCTCTTTACAAAGTTTAGTAACTCCATCATTGTTTCACAATTTCCTACAACATTCAAAATTATAATGTTTTATTAAATAAACAAGACTCCGCAAAGCAGAACATTCCCTTACAATGTAGGCAATTGGTAAGTTTTTTTTATTCTGTTAAGACCCATAGTGACCTTGATCTTTGATCCCAAAATCAATAGGGTTCTTCATCTCTTCATAACAAAGCTACATGTGAAGTATGAAATCAATGTAGCAAAAACTGGTCTGCAGAGTGTCTACAAGTTTTTCTATGAAGTCCAATAGGTAGAGTTACCCCTCTTTTTAAATCTGGGGACAAGTTTTAGTAATTGTCAGCAAAATTATAGAAAGGCATGTTTTTAACTCATTATACGAGTTTTTGGATAAAAACAATTTTTTAACTGAAAATCAATCAAGTTTCAGACCAAAGCATTGACATGCAAAACAGCACTTCAGAACATTCTTGATAAATGGTTAAAGAGGTTCGCACCTGAAATTTGGAGTTATGTCAATTTTTTTGGAAGTGTATTTTTGATTTCTACATTGAAGGAGAATTAGGAAACTGAAAAGATAAACTGAGGCTGCTACGCTTGTTATTGAGTTACAGTGTTCTAAACATGACCTTTTTGCACATAAAATTTATTCAGTTAAACTTGATTTTACTGTTGGTGTCAACACAACATAAGCAACATAAATCAATCATTACATAAAATAGATACATAATCATGTCTTCTAACACTACGGATAAAAACAAGATGTGTTTGTGAAACACAAATGCCCCCGATAATGGCCAATTCCAAAGATGGCCAAAGTCACAAGGGCAAATATCTTGGTACTAGTAAAAAGATCTTGTCAAAAGAAATACTCGTGTATAATATGAAAGCTCTAATATTTACCATTAAGAAGTTATGACCAATGTAAAAAAATTAAAAGTAAGTTAAATTCAAGGTCAAAAGGTTTAATACCAACAGAAAGGTCTTGTCACAAGGAATAGTCATGTGAAATATCAAAGCTCTATCACTTATTGTTCAAAAGTTATTAGCAAGGTTAAAGTTTTCAAAAAAAGGTCAAACTCCAAGGTCAAGGTTACGGGGTCAAAAATGTTGGTACCCACGGAAAGGTCTTGTCACAAGGAATACTCATGTGAAATATCAAAGCTCTATCACTTACTGTTCAAATGTTATTAGCAAGGTTAAAGTTTCAGACAGAATGACAGAATTACAGAATGACAGACAGGACAAAAACAATATGCCCCCCAATCTTCGATCTCGGGGGCATAAAAATTATCACTAGTAACGGCGAAAGAAAATAATGACCTTTCTGCACTCGATATACGAAAAACTTCATAATATCAAAATTGAGAGTTTAAAAGGACATAATTATTAGGACTTATGTCAATTTCTAAAATTTTACATAATTTTCAAGGTCTGGTCTTACACTTTAAAATGGAACTGAAAAAAGTGGGGGTTGGAGATAAAAAAAAAATTGAATTATTGGCGAAAATACTGAATTTTTATACAAAATTTCGAGTAAATTAATTAAAACTTTTTTAACAATCGGTGTTCTGTTCGGAAAAATATATCAACCGAGTTCATAAATTACAACATTTGAATTACTTCCAAGTCTCAGCTACCTGTATCATAAATTATAAAACTGAAATACATGAATAGAAGTACAAAAATAGACAATACATTGAGAGAAATAGAAACTGTAATATCAATCAGATTTAGATCTTTTTGATTAATGAAACCTTCCGCCACAAAATATAGTCCCTGCCAAACCCTTTCAAAATTTGAATTGATAAAAAAAAATTTCAACTTGATAGGGTTCAGCAATAGATGTGTGATATGTTTGCACCAATGGGATTAGTATTGAACCAGTAGATACTTAGTTGTAGCATCCTGCGCAGTTGTTCTCAAAAGCTCAGGAGCTAACCTCCTTAAGTAATATAGATGGTGGCAAATTAACAAGTGTTCTTTTTATTAATATTAGACACTGTAAATCACCAAGCATTGTTACACAAGCTTTTATCATTTGGTATTTGTCAAAATTCTTTTAAATGGTTTCAGTCTTATCTTAGCGGAAGATCATAATGTGTTAGATAGAAAGGTGTTTTGTCTGATAAAAAAGATGTTACAATAGGAGTGCTTCAAAGGTCCATATTGGGGCCATTGTTCTTCATTTTATTTGTTAACAATTATCCTAAATGTTTAAAACACTCAAATGTTTCTATATATACAGATGATACATCTCAGGATGTTTCACATGAATCTATTGATGCTATTGAACAAAGGTTGCACAAAGATCTTTAAAACTCTACGAAATGGATGGATAGTAACTTACAATGAACTTCAAGAAAACACAATGTATGTTGATTGGTACAGCAGTGTATCAAAGTATGAGACATTGTTGTAGATACTCTAAATATGGCCAAACATCTCGGTGTACAAATAGATGAATGTCTTACTTCTTGGTCTGTACACATTGATTTTTTATGCAAGAAACTTTCCCAGAAAATAGGCATTTTACGACATCTGTAAACTTTTATGTCAAATGCACCATTATTGAAAATTTATAACACTGTTATATTTCCTCATATTAATTATTGTTGCACACTTTGGTGCTGTGAAAATAACTCAGACTTCTACGATTGATATTTTTAGTGTTCTTAAATGGATGCCTGTTCACGATTATTTTATATATAGAAAGCTAGTGCTTGCTTTCAAGGTTCTTAAGAATATGACACCAGAATATATGTATTGAATGTTTTTAGTTTTGTCAAGCAAGTTAGTTCTAGAACAAGAAGTAGTGATAGTGACATTTTATATTTCACACCAAAAGTCCGAACTGAATATTATTAACGGTCTTTTAAGGTACATGTATCTTCCACAATTTTATAGAATCAGTCTGTCAGAAGCTGTGGTTCTATTTCATCTTTTAAATCAGCATATTTGCAGATTATAACTCAAATAAGTGATTTATGTATATTATATGTTTATATTTTTTTTCCCAGTGATATCATGTGCAGTGTATATATTTTATATTATGTTATCTCTTTTTCTATTCCCTTACTTATCTGTCTGTGAATATGTTTTATTCAGAACCACAATGTTAACTAGTCATTTGATGCTAATTGAGTATCCTGTCTAAATAAAAGAATTTATTATTATGACCATTTCTGACCTTTGATCCCATAATCAATAGGGTTCTTGCCCTCTTGATAGCAGAGCTACATATGAAGTCTGAAATCAGTGGAGTAAAAAATATGGCCTGTAGAGTGTCTACAACCTCAGTGTTACACACACATTAACATACTCGACCGCACACACATTAACATACTCGACCGCACACACACATTAACATACTCGACCGCACACACATTAACATACTCGACCGCACACACACATTAACATACTCGACCGCACACACACATTAACATACTCGACCGCACACAAATTAACATACTCGACCGCACACACATTAACATACTCGACTGCACACACACACACATTAACATACTCGAGCACACACACACATTAACATACTCGACCGCACACACACACATTAACATACTCGACCGCACACACATTAACATACTCGACCGCACACCCACATTAACATACTCGACCGCACACACACATTAACATACTCGACCGCACACACACACTAACATACTCGACTGCACACAAATTAACATACTCGACCGCACACACACATTAACATACTCGACCGCACACACATTAACATACTCGACCGCACACACATTAACATACTCGACCGCACACACACACATTAACATACTCGACCGCACACACACACATTAACATACTCGACCGCACACATACATTAACATACTCGACCGCACACACACATTAACATACTCGACCGCACACACACATTAACATATTCGACTGCACACACACACATTAACATACTCGACCACACACACACATTATCATACTCGACCGCACACACACACACTAACATACTTGACCGCACACACATTAACATACTCGACCGCACACACATTAACATACTCGACCGCACACAGATGTGTCCATTACAATATCCCTCAAGCAATGAATTGTGAGAGGATAATTACCTATAACATCCAAACTGTTGAACTGAATGTTAGCCACAGTCAGTGGACATCCGGAGTTGTTGCTGGGTGATTCTTCCTCGATGAATTCCACATCCAGCCTGATCAGGGCCTCAGAGTCTGGCGTGGGGGACGTAAGGTTACGACCAGCCTCCGACTTCAGCTGCTCCTTAGATGCGTTTTTAGACTTGGCTGTCCACAAGGAATGAATGGCTGTACTAATGGCCTCCTGAACAGTCTGCAGATGACCACTGTAGGAGGGCTGCGGTAAGGTCTCCTCTGGGGACTGGGGATAAACAGGGGAGGTAGGTGACATAGGGGATGAGGGGTCTGAGCCCAAGAGACTCCCGCTCTTACTGTCCAGTCTGCAAAACATATCAAAAACAGAATCTTATGAAAAGCATCTAACATGTACATCATTTGGTATTTCAATTTTTCTCTTCAGTCTTTCCAAAGTCTGACAAAGTGTACTTCTTCAACAGATCTCATTTCACTTCCTGTTTCAACAGATCTCATTTCACTTCCTTTTCAACAGATCTCATTTCACTTCCTGTTTCAACAGATCTCATTTCACTTCCTTTTCAACTTGTTAATATACATTTAGATTGACAATTTCAAATCCCTGTAATAATACTGTTTACATACGTGATATGTTTGTGTGAAGCCACCAACAACTCAAAATCTGGACCGTAAGTTTGTAAGGCATCCACAATCAGCAGGCTGTGTATAGACACCTGTACTGCGGTGTCGAACGGTCGTTTAGTGACCCCAGCCTTAACATTTGTGACCTGGAGCTCTGCCAAAGGTCGTCCACAGCTATGAATTTCCAGCTTTAGGGAGCTGATGGAGAACTGGCCCCACAGGAGACGGCATTCCTCCACAGCTGACCTGCTCCTGTCTTCATCCTTCTTATCACGTGCAGACCTACAGAAAGACACAAGAATTTTTTTAAAGTATCTGTTATTGAATTTTACACTGAACAATTCAATCATTTTCAAAAGAGCTCACCAGGCAGGTTAAAATTTGTGAAGGTTCATGTTTCAGTTTTCTGAGAGGAGTTTCTCACATTGAACTTTATCAATGATGTATCAAAATTCAAATGCAAATCAAAATTGCATCATGCACTGTATATCTTTATCTTACAAAAGAACAAGGACCTTTTTGAGTTGTTATGAAAAACATCAAAGCAAAATTGAACCTCTATTCCTACACTAGTAGAAAAACAATTTAAAGTACATGAGTTAATATACATTTTCAAACAAATTCTTCCATTATAAATCAAATATATGTAAATCTATATATATAAAAAAACAAACAAAAAAAACAACAACATCAACAACAACAAAATTCAAGATATATCATTATAATGTTATAAGGAGTGGGTAATGTTCGGTTCTTGATTAAGAAAACAAAAATAATTTTTCTATACATCATTTTCTAAAAACTACAATTTCACATGTTAGATCTATACTTCTTTTTTTTTCAAGGAAGACTAGTATCAACTGTGAGGACATCAGCAATCATTAAATTAGTCTGGGACTTTACACAAGAAATGCACTTGTTAAATATCTAAGTTCTATATCTGACATTTTCTAAGTTCTGTGACAGACAGACAGACAGACAATGAACACGATGATCACCAAGTGTCACTGCATTTTTCAGGCAACACAAAAATGTCTCTAAAGTTTGTAACACACCTGTTGTCAGCGCCATTGATGGAGGAGCTGATGTCACTCAGGTCTCCAGACATGGACTCTGTCATAGACATGGTACTCTCAGAGTTTGGTACAGCATGGGGACTTACGTAAGCTGTAGGTGTCGATAGAATCTCCACACACTTCCTCATCACTGACACCTGCACAGAGGAATATGGATAAATATACACACTATCATATCTATATCAATTTAGACTATAAATCTTTAAACATTGGGGGGGGGGGGGGGGGGAATATTTTAGTAAAGTATAAATGGTTGATTTATGTCTTCATTCTGTTTTTTCAATAGAGAAAGGCAACATGTTTTCCAAAGCTTGGCAGTAATCTGTCATTCCTTGCAGTAGTCAACACTGAATACAAAGTTTGCCAAAACAGATAATCTAGTGTATACGTCTCCTACCTTTTGTTCATTGACATGTAGAGTAAGAGAGGGCAGGTTTCCCGACACAATCATACTGGGGAACTCGGGATCTGTTGTGTGTAGTAACCTCCTACAAAACAGGGAAAAAAGTCTGAATACAACGTTAATAAAAATATAACTGATGTGTGTAACCTCCTACAATCAGTAAAACAAAGTCCGAATACAACGTTAATAAAGATATAACTAATGTGTGTAACCTCCTACAATCAGTAAAAAAAAGTCTAAATACAATGTTAAATATAACTAAGGTGTGTAACCTCGTACAACCAGTAAAAAAGTCTGAATACAACGTCAATACAGATTTTTCTATAAGATAATTACTACAAACAGAAGTATAGATTATTTCACTGAATTTTCACTATTTGTTTGGGGAAAAAGGAAAAACAAAGAAAATTGAGAAGTATGTTGTACATTGAGTCATGGTTGTACCTCTCAAAATGTAGATTGATGCTGAACTTGTCCACCACATGTAGGTGTGTGATGCCCCGCCCCTTCACATGTTTCCAGTTGTCCTTAGGTTTACCCACCATAACTTGTAAGTCAGACAGGTCCAGAGAGTACCTACATACACAGCATACTGACACAAACTCTGTCCATTCTTTTCATTTTTCATTGCATTGGAAACACTAAGCAACAGTGCATAAAACTCAAATTTCATCAGGTTTGAAACAAGTGCAAAAAGATATAACATGTACATACATAGACAATGTCAAATTGTATACAAATGAATTTCTCTTAACCCTTACGACAAAGTGATTTTTTGTATCTTGGTGAATCATCTAATAATGCTTATACAAAGTTAACAAGAGCCCCACAAGGCAGGATATCCCTTCTCAATGTAGGCAATTAGTAAATATAAGTATCTAGCTAACTCCCCTACTGACTTTGGACCTTTAACCCCAAAATCAATAGGATTCTTAGGGAGAGGGCTAAAATTTTGAGAATAAAATATTGTTTAAATAAATAGGATTTTCCCTCTCTAGATAACAAAGCTATGTGTGAATATCAAATCAATCAAGCAAAAAAAGTGTCCCGTAGAGCGTCTACAAGCTCAATGTTACACAAAAAAAGTGTCCCGTAGAGCGTCTACAAGCTCAATGTTACACAAAAAATGTGTCCCGTAGAGCGTCTACAAGCTCAATGTTACACAAAAAATGTGTCCCGTAGAGCGTCTACAAGCTCAATGTTATACAAAAAATGTGTCCCGTAGAGCGTCTACAAGCTCAATGTTACACAAAAAAAGTGTCCCGTAGAGCGTCTACAAGCTCAATGTTACACAAAAAAAGTGTCCCGTAGAGCGTCTACAAGCTCAATGTTACACAAAAAATGTGTCCCGTAGAGCGTCTACAATCTCAATGTTACACAAAAAATGTGTCCCGTAGAGCGTCTACAAGCTCAATGTTACACACATATTCAGCCACACACGAGCTGTTCTGTTACTATATCATCTCAAGCAATGAATTGTGAGGGGTTAATAAACTGTATATTTCTATCAACTTTCTCGGACAGTTTAAACACATAATTTTATAAATGTATGTACATACATGCAGATCATGAGTGCATATATCAAAATTTAAAGAGATTTCAATATTTTAAATCAACACATAGAGACAAATCAAAAAGATCATGTGTTACCTCTCATACAGCTTGTCATAGAGCTGGGCTTCCGACAAAGCAAAGTTAGAAAGGTCACTGGTTTCCATTGGCTCCACCCTCTCCGCCTCACTGGGTGGGGTTGACATGGGGGTCTGGAAATCATCACCATTGTCTACAATTGCAGGAAAAATGTATAACAAATACAGTAAAACATGCTTATAGCGAAGCGCTGGAGACTAACAATTTAGATTCACTATATATGTAATATGTAATTTTATATCCAGTAACTTTATAACATGTTTTAAAACTACAGTCAATAAAAATAATTTAGTTGTATGTGTGAATTCATTATAAGCAAAATCACTGTACTCCACGTTTTACTGTAACGTTAAGTCGGTTTGGTTTGGAGTCACTGGTAATCAAGTGAACAGTAGAACAGATCAGTGTTGTGAATGAAGTTCAAACATAAATATCTTTTTCCTACAGAACTAACCATCATTCTCATCATCTTTTGGATTGGTGGCGGCTGCATCCATTGTTTTGTTGTAGAGGTGGAGATGTCCCAGGTCTAGAACCACCATGTTGGACGACTGGTCATAGAAGTTCTCAGGAACCATAATCTGAGGAGCCGAGATGTCGAGATTGATGTCCCACCTAACGTGCTTCTGGAACCAAGAGTGTGACACACAGAAGTAATGAAATACAAAAACGATAAAAGTGTGCTTACTTAGAGTGGGGCGTAATTAACATGCACAAGCAATCCTTGCAAATTAAAATCTTAGGATTTATTTATCATGATAGTTACAGACATGTAGGTCACATTAATGTTATCTTTCATGTTATCTTTAGTAGACTTAGTCAACTTCTTTTGTTAAATCAGTTTAAATAGCGGGAGTTACCCCTTCCCTACTCCATTAAGTAGTGATTTAACGCCTTCCCTACTCCATTAAGTAGTGATTTAACGCCTTCCCTACTCCATTAAGTAGTGATTTAACCCCTTCCCTACTCCATTATGTAGTGATTTAACCCCTTCCCTACTCCATTATGTAGTGATTTAACCCCTTCCCTACTCCATTAAGTAGTGATTTAACCCCTTCTCTCTGACATTCAATAGTGACTTACCACCCCCCTCTCTCATGCAACCAGGCAGTAGTATTTTACACCTTCCCCCTCCTCCAACCAATAGTGTTTTACCCCCTCCTCTACTCCAAACAAATAGTGTTTTACCCCCTCACCCTCCTCCAACCAATAGCTCCTCCAGACAATAGTGTTTTACCCCCAGCCAATGGTTACTTATCCCCCCTCCTCCAGCCAATAGCAACTTATTCCCTCCCCCTTCTCCATCCAATACTGACTTACCCATTCCCAAACTCGTCTGTCTTATTCCCTCCCCTATATGATAGTGACTTACTAATATCTATTTTCCGATCAAATAGTGCCTTTACCCCCCCCCCCCATCCCATAAAGACTTACCCCCTCCCCATCCCATAGAGACTTACCCCCTCCCCCATCCCATAGAGACTTACCCCTCCCCCATCCCATAGAGACTTACCCCCTCCCCATCCCATAGAGACTTATGCCTCCCCCATCCCATAGAGACTTACCCCTCCCCTATCCAATAGAGACTTACCCCTCCCCCATCCCATAGAGACTTACCCCTCCCCCATCCAATAGAGACTTACCCTCCCCCTTCCAATAGTGACTTATCCCCTTCCCCTCCTCCAACCCACACAAGGACTTACCCCCTTCCAATAGTGAGTTACCCCCTTCCCCTCCTGTATTTAGTAGTGACTTACCCTCTTTTCTCTTTCAATCCAATAATGACTTACCCTTACTCCCTCCTCCATCCCATTGAGTGACTTATCCCTTCCCCTCCTCCAACCCACACAAGGACTTACCCCCTCCTCGCCTTCAAACAAATCCTCCAGGGCTTGCTTGAGCTCTGCCTTGGACCGTTCCTTGATCTGTTGAATCTGATGTCTTGCTGTTGCTATCAGTAAAAAATTCAGCTTAATGATAACCCCCCTTACTGTAAACTAAGCAGTCATGCATTATTCATAACAACTTTTATTCATGTAGCATACCCCCGTTGTATATTTCTTACTAACATTGCATACCTCAAAGACAATATTCATAAGCAAATAAAATGATGTTTTATAGTATGACTCATCCCTCACACTTTATCTCACCGTCTATCATGGAGGGTGTGAGCTTCAGTTTCCTTACCTGTGAGTTTGAGCTGTGAAAGTCTCGAACTGCTCATTTTCTTGGTGGAGAAAAATTCCCGTACTCTCTTAACAGATGATGGATTATATACAACATCCAGAGGCTTTGTTTGAATGTTCAACCTATAAACAGGTAATTTTAATATGTTTAAATTGCTGTATTTCTGCATTTCACTGAACATTTTATCAATAAGTATAATGAGACTGTTGAAGGTTCCCAATGACCAACCTATATTTAGCTGTGCTATTAACTGGGTTTTTCTCATAAAACAATTCAAAGATCTTATCCATGGAAACCCCCGAGCTGGGAAGACTGGCTGAAGGCTTCTCCTGTCGTGAGGAGAAACTGCTCTGAGGAGATCTAGCCAGAGAGAGGATTCGTTCCTGAAAATTACAGGAAACATACATCAATATTCAATTCTAATTGTCCAAACTGCATCATTATCATTATTTTCAAAGATAGATTTTTTTTTTAAAAAGTAACTGCATTTTGAAATAGATTATCAATGTTGAAATGAATTAAAATGACTATGATATTTCTTAATTTAAAGTTTCAGAATATGAAGGAAAAATAAAAAATTCAGAAACTTCTTTCCAAATGAAACATAGTCCATATTGCAGCACATAATGAAAAACTGCATGAACTACAATATATAAAATCAGGATATACATCTTCATTAAAACTCTATGTTCAAATAATAGGGTCGATCTACATTCCTCAAAATCTGGTCATCTCTGAAAATATTTGTGATTTTAGTTATTAGAAATGATAGATTGCTATGTATGTGCTGACATTGTGTGTTCAGTGATCTATAAAACTAATTATCTTGCACCAACAGTCATTGTGTGAACAAACTTGAAGCTATCTCATGGTTTAAAGACACTTGAATCTTGATTATATTAGGATCTTTCATACTTTTCTGGTTCAGTGCTTCTTGAATAGAAGAGCTTTTAAACTAACCATACTACTTTTAACTTTTTTAAAACAATATGCCCCCTCTTTTTCGAGGAGAGAGAGAGAGAGAGAGAGAGAGAGATTTAAAGTAGAAAATGTGAAAAGTATACAGATGACAGTCTTGAGAAATCCAATGGGGCTTATAAAACTGGGGCATACTTCAAAAAAAATTTCAAGTCACCTTGACCATATCCAAATGACCTTAGTCTATAGTCTTGACACATTCTCAGATTACAAGTGCCCACTGTTTCCTCTCCGTTAAACTGCATTCAACGCAGTTTAACAGAGAGAAAACCCATGGGTTCCAACGATGTTCATTACAAAGTTATGATATAAACAATTATTTCTAACTCTCCTTTTACTAGCAACTTCTTGACCTTTGGCAAATGATCTTGGATCAAGCTCATAACACAATATGTATCCATAAGCAATATGTAACTCTTGTGCCAAGATTGAGCTTTCAATGTGTCCATTACAAAGTTGTGACCTGAACAATATATTTGTTTATACATGTTTATGCCCCTAGGGGCCCATTATTTGGCAATAAACTATCTGTATCTGTATTTGTAACTGTCTGGTCATATGACCATATGTAAACTCTGTCAAGTCAAGCATGAGTGCTAAATGCCTCTCCTTTACAAAGTTGACCTGGACATTTATTTACACCTGTTACCTTGACCTTCACCCTAGAATAATGACCTTGGGTTAGGGTCATGACATAAGCAACCTTTGTGCCAAATAAGAACTTTAAATTTGGCATCCTGGTCTGTGTGTAGTGGTCCCTAACAACATTATCAAATATCTGGAAACCAACTGTTGAAATTTATCCCTCATCAAACTATAAGTCCCCCCCAGATTTGCTTGGGAGATTTGTAAATGCAAAAGCATATTCAATTAGCTGTTCTAAATCATAAATCAGTGTGGCAACAAATATTTCTGCAGTCATTTGAAATGTGTATAGAGCAATGTTACAGGAACCTGCAAAGTCAAGGTCATGAGGTCAAAATTTTCCTACCTAAATAAAGGTCTTGTCAAAAGAAATAAAGCCCTATTACCAACCATTCAATAGTGATGGCCAAGGTTAAAGTTTTTCAAAAGTAGATCAAACCCTAATGGTTAAAATTTTGGTACCAACAGAAAGGTCTTGTCACAAGGAATACACATGTGAAATATGAAAGCCCTATCGCCATCCATTCAAAAGTTATAGCTAAGGTTAAAGTCTTGTTCGACAAACAGACAGAGACATGGACCAAAAACTATACGCCCTTGGATCTCAATTACTGTGGCATAAAAATAACACTTAGTTGTGATATTGTTCAGTACCTTTGGCTGTGGAGCAATAATGTTAGGAAACACGGAGTTGTCCAGGAGTTTGTCCCGGAGGTACAGTCCCCCAACATTGACACCAAACTTCATGGCTTTACTGCGGGGCCGTGACTCAAACAACATATTAATGGATGAACACTCCAACTCCATCATTGTTACCAGCTGGCAATCAACTCCTGATAATCAAAATTAAAATAATTTTTAATGAAGTCCTACATAAATGTACTGTGGAATCATTACATGTTTATCTGGACGGGGTGTGGTCATACTCACGGGATTTCATTAAACCTTTTAGCAAACGATTACAAGCTTAATGAACAAAGATGATTAGATGTTCTACACATGAAATGAATGACAGATCTGCTTCAGTGATCAGATTTAATGACAGCAGATAAAGTGTTTTGTTAGTAAGTAGTTTTACATCGAATTCAAGAATTTTTTTCGCTAATGCAGAAGCATCACCAGCCTTAGGTGAAGAGCTATAATTTTTCACTTATGCATGGCGCTCAAGACTGCAATAGTAAAGGCTCTTAATTCTGTAAATGGCTACTGTGACACAGAACCTGTAATAGTAAAGGCTCTTAATTCTGTCAATGGCTACTGTGACACAGAACCTGTAATAGTAAAGGCTCTTAATTCTGTCAATGGCTACTGTGACACAGAACCTGTAATAGTAAAGGCTCTTAATTCTGTCAATGGCTACTGTGACACAGAACCTGTAATAGTAAAGGCTCTTAATTCTGTCAATGGCTACTGTGACACAGAACCTGTAATAGTAAAGGCTCTTAATTCTGTCAATGACTACTGTGACACGGAACCTGTAATAGTAAAGGCTCTTAATTCTGTCAATGGCTACTGTGACACGGAACCTGTAATAGTAAAGGCTCTTAATTCTGTCAATGGCTACTGTGACACAGAACCTGTAATAGTAAAGGCTCTTAATTCTGTCAATGACTACTGTGACACGGAACCTGTAATAGTAAAGGCTCTTAATTCTGTCAATGACTACTGTGACACGGAACCTGTAATAGTAAAGGCTCTTAATTCTGTCAATGGCTACTGTGACACAGAACCTGTAATAGTAAAGGCTCTTAATTCTGTCAATGGCTACTGTGACACGGAACCTGTAATAGTAAAGGCTCTTAATTCTGTCAATGGCTACTGTGACACAGAACCTGTAATAGTAAAGGCTCTTAATTCTGTCAATGACTACTGTGACACGGAACCTGTAATAGTAAAGGCTCTTAATTCTGTCAATGGCTACTGTGACACAGAACCTGTAATAGTAAAGGCTCTTAATTCTGTCAATGGCTACTGTGACACTGAACCTGTTTTTCAAGGTTATATCCAAAAGATTTGTGTCTTTCACTTCTAATGACGGGCACTCGAGAAAGAAAAGGTCATTTACCTACATGTATGTTAGATGTCTGAGGTTTGATACAGCACTCAGTATCGCAATATGTTATCAAAACATAATATACATGTTGTACTTTGTTCTTTTTATTTTCTCTTCATTGAAAATCAAAGGTTAAATAATAGTTAGATTTTCTCATTTCTAAGCTTATTTTGTTATTATAAATAGTTAATACTGCAATATAATAATCCATCACCATAGTGTGAGATTAGACATACCCTTGGTTTAATCACACTTATGTAAAATCTACAACATATCAATATCTAATGGATTAGACCAATTTGAAATAGTAACTAGAAGTTTATCTCAAATTATAGTCATGGAGCCAGACCTACTTACAAACAGTTGATTTAAAATAATTGGTTAAAAGTGCAAGTCATACTATACATGTAACTTTTGCATTTTAACCTAGCTATTCATTTCAGGCACTATTGATCAAGTCAAATGGACTTTTTTGATTACCTGATGGTTCTCCAGCAGAAGATGGAGTTTGGTCTGTCAGAAGTTTGAAAACCCCCGATTCCAGTTTGAAGTTCATGTGGGCAAATACAGTGTCTTTCTTCAGCAGGGAGGTGTTCTCTGAGGTGTCCTGTACCACGTCCCTCAGCTCTTGTTCAATCACTTTGGGAAAGTAAATATTTGTGTATTGAAATGTATTGAAAAGGCTAAAGTTTTCAAAATTTATCAATCATAGAGTTACAATTCAGATTTGTAATTTCAAGCACAGGATTTATCATCTACAAAGGGATGAGCGAGTCCTCGAATTTCACTACACTGTACAGATACAAAATTCTTCCAAGCACTTAATACATGAATCACTAAAATGTTCGAAAGAACACATTTTTGTAATAATCTTGACAAAATTAAAATAAAAGCCTTCCTAATACAGTCAGAATACCAGCAACTCAGAGTTCTGCTATATCCATGTTCAACTTTTACATCATAAATCATTTTCATTGTTCATTGCTACAAAATGATATGCAACATGATAAGCTACCACATTATGTACAAATGCATATATACAATGCATATACCTAGATCTGAATCATTCTTCCTAATTTTTGTTGGTGGTTCTCCCACTTCCTGAGTGGTTGCCTGTGTGGTGGCCCCACCCTCTGCCCCTGTCTGAGAAGAGCCGTACCACCCTCCCCATCCTGGGAACCACCTCTGCAAAACCCCAGTTTGTTCTTCTGGTGGTGGTGATGCTGCCTTCTCTGGCTCAGGTGTCTAAAAAAAACAAGCCAACAATCAAATAGACAATAAAAATATCTCTTCATATGTCCATGTACAATGTAATACACTAAGCAAAATAAAGCAGTTCTTACATTGAAGTTTCTATGGGACAGTTTTACAGTAATGGGATGATAATTATACGATTGTTTTCCCATGATTTAGTCTGTTCAGTGTTCCTAATCACTTTTTAAAACAGCAACATTTCATCATATGCACTAAATAAAAAAAATTCCAACCTTGTATAATTTTCCCTGCTGTTTCACATGATAGTAGGCTAGTTCTCGCAGAATCTTCAATTCATCAAACTTTAAATCTGTCTCCAACTTTGTTTTGGTGGCCTATGATATCAATGATCTCCGTCTGATAAACTCTTCATGTCAAGTTAACAGGAATATTATAATTGATCCATTCAGTATAAATAAAACTTTTAGGTGGTTTGTGATAACCACATTTGATACTTACTGAGTCCTCTGGATTGAGTTGATTAGTCTGTAAATAGCTTGAGTACACTCGGTGATAAACACACACACTCTTTACTCTCTGAACCATGAACTCCTTTGTGAGTTTTCTCCTCTTCTCTTGTATGGTGTGTAGTGTGGCATTAATAGCGTATCTCCACCATGTCGACGGGCTGTAATAAAACAAGAAGAAAACCACATTTCTTAAAAAGTTACACACAAGATTACAATATTATAAAGCTATAAATCTCAACATCTCATTCCTGTATATTGGATTCTGATCAAGAACAAATGATACCAGGAAAATGCAACCATTTAAGAATATCACTGCATATTTTTATTCAGATTACTTTCACTGGTATATATTTACATAGTCCTGCCATGGAGAAAAATGGACATTAAAATGATCCTAAATCTTCGATTTGATAATAACATTTCCTAATTCAGTCTTACCCATGCATGACTTTGACTGCTGGTCTCCACTTGCGATTTTTACGGCGTCGTTCATATCGCTCCATCTCTTTAAGCCACTCTATGATACATCGATACTGATCATCACTCAGACAGAAGGCCACAGTATCCAGACACACATCCATACTGATCCGTGGATTATCCGGAGATCTGAGAGGTAGGGAGGATGTGTTCCTCTTCAGCTTGGTCTGAACACTAACAGGTGACAGGATATAATCATGCACCTAAAATAAATCACATAATGATTAAGGATACAGGTCTACCACAAAGAATGTCAGGCAGAGGATCATTTTGTTTTATTTTATTAGATTGTTCACTGCATTGTTGAAAACAAACATTACAGATTCTAATAAAGTGCACCGTCACGGCATATGATACGCCCGTCACATATTGTTAACAGTATAGATTGTACCCATTAAAACATTTTTTTTATATCAACTTAATTAAATGTGACAGTGACCTTAAAGTAGGATGCGACACACCTTCTACCTAAGATGCATTAGTTGACCAATTTTGGTGATTCTAGGTCTAATAGTTTTCAAGTTATGAGCCGGACAAGTTTTTGACATATATGGCCATATCTTCTTAATGAAAAGTCACAGTGACCTGGTTTTAATGTGCGACACACCTTCTACCCAAGATGTATCTACAGACAAAGTTTGATGATTCTAGGCCTTGTAGTATTTAAGTTACGGGTCGGACACGAAAAAGCTAACAGACGGACGGACAGACGGATATCTTCTTAATGAAAAGTCACAGTGACCTGGTTTTAATGTGTGACACACCTTCTACTCAAGATGTATCTACAGACAAAGTTTGATGATTCTAGGCCTTGTAGTATTTAAGTTACGGGTCGGACACGAAAAAGCTAACAGACGGACGGATGGACGGACAGACAGACGGACATGAACGCCATACCATAATATGTCCCGTCTTAAGACGGACGTATAAAAATTGTAGCCATTGTCATAGCTGACAATAATATAATTTTTTTAATGATTTGCTTCCCTTTCATTTCAAAACATGGAATGAAATGTTAAATGCCACATGAACACTTAAAATGTCATTACCAATGTGAATAATTATCCTTACATTGTAGATACAACAAATCAAATTTGATATTGAATAACAAACCTTAAATTGTGTGGTTTTGTAAGAGACATACTTGTCACCCTGAAGAGCAGTCTACAACAGAGTTATTCTCAGTTACTGGACACAGGAACAAATAATAGATATCTTAAAATCAACAAATTACAATCATGTAAATTCCTTGTAACTTTTGACAACAACTATGTAATATCAAATATTTTCTGGAGTACAACATAATTTTATCAATATTCAGAACAAGTGCCGTGTACTACACTACAGAAACAAATGATACCCTGTATGTTCACCAAGTGTCGGTGGGTTGTAGTGCATTGCATTTCTTGACTTCAAACTTATATGTATGTGTGTTACTGTGAAATTCACAATAGAAACATGTCTTGGAACGTTGGAACTTCTGACATACAGGTAGACAGACAGACACCAAAAGCAAACGTGTCTGCTACTACAGGTGAAACAATATATCTGTAAAGGGCATTACTTCATAAATGATAAATAAGTTGGTTACTTACATACAGATCCTGGGAAGGGCCCCTATACATAATGTGGTTACTTACATACAGATCCCCTATACATAACTTGGTTACTTACATACAGATCCTCTATACATAACTTGGTTACTTACATACAGATCCCCTATACATAACTTGGTTACTTACATACAGATCCCCTATACATAACTTGGTTACTTACAAACAGATCCTCTATACATAACTTGGTTACTTACATACAGATCCTGGGAAGGGCCTCTATACATAACTTGGTTACTTACATACAGATCCCCTATAAATAACTTGGTTACTTACATACAGATCCCCTATACATAACTTGGTTACTTACATACAGATCCTCTATATATAACTTGGTTACTTACATACAGATCCTCTATACATAACTTGGTTACTTACATACAGATCCTCTATAAACAAGAGGTACTGTGAGCAATGCTCACTAAAAATACCCCCCGCTTACCCCAATCTCCCAAAGGGTGTTGGTAATAGGTATAAATTACCTCTTTTCTGAGTGTAAAAAACAAATGGCATGACAAACCGAACCATATTGCTACTTCGATGTCCAGTGCGCGTGACCTTTGACCTTTTGACCCCAAAATCGATAGGGAACATCTTCATTCCATGGGTAGTCCATATGTATGATATGGTGACTGTAAGTGGAAAGGATAACGCTTTAGAGCCCGGAAACCATATTGCTACTTCGATGTCCAGTGCGCTTGACCTTTGACCTTTTGACCCCAAAATCGATAGGGAACATCTTCATCCCATGGGTAGTCCATATGTATGATATGGTGACTGTAGGTGGAAAGGATAAGGCTTTAGAGGCCGGAAACCATATTGCTACTTCGATGTCCAGTGCACGTGACCTTTGACCTTTTGACCCAAAAATTGATAGGGAACATTTTCATCCCATGGTTAGTCCATATGTATGATATGGTGACTGTAGGTGGAAAGGATAAGGCTTTAGAGCCTGGAAACCATATTGCTACTTCGATGTCCAGTGCGCGTGACCTTTGACCTTTTGACCCAAAAATTGATAGGGAACATTTTCATCCCATGGTTAGTCCATATGTATGATATGGTGACTGTAGGTGGAAAGGATAAGGCTTTAGAGCCTGGAAACCATATTGCTACTTCGATGTCCAGTGCGCTTGACCTTTGACCTTTTGACCCCAAAATTGATAGGGAACATCTTCATCCCATGGTTAGTCCATATGTATGATATGGTGACTGTAGGTGGAAAGGATAACGCTTTAGAGCCCGGAAACCATATTGCTACTTCGATGTCCAGTGTGCTTGACCTTTGACCTTTTTACCCCAAAATCGATAGGGAACATCTTCATCCCATGGGTAGTCCATATAAGTGATATGGTGACGGTAGGTGGAAAGGATAATGCTTTAGAGCCCGGAAACCATTGCGTCTACAGACAGACGGACGGACAGACAGACGGACAACCCGATTCCAGTATAACCCCCCCCCCCAAACTTGTTGCGGGGGGTATAATAACTTGGTTACTTACATACAGATCCTCTATACATAACTTGGTTACTTACATACAGATCCTCTATACATAACTTGGTTACTTACATACAGATCCTCTATACATAACTTGGTTACTTACATACAGATCCCCTATAAATAACTTGGCTACTTACATACAGATCCCCTATACATAACTTGGTTACTTACATACAGATCCCCTATACATAACTTTGTAACTTACATACAGATACTGGGCAGGGCCTCTATACATAACTTGGTTACTTACATACAGATCCCCTATAAAAAACTTGGCTACTTACATACAGATCCCCTATATATAACCTGGTTACTTACATACATATCCCCTATAAATAACTTGGTTACTTACATACAGATCCCCTATACATAACTTGGTTACTTACATACAGATCCCCTATAAATAACTTGGCTACTTACATACAGATCCCCTATAAATAATTTGGTTACTTACATACAGATCCCCTATACATAACTTGGTTACTTACATACAGATCCCCTATACATAACTTGGTTACTTACATACAGATCCTCTATACATAACTTGGTTACTTACATACAGATCCTCCCTGGGAAGGTCTCCTATCATGCTGGCCTCTGTATCCAGATACAGGGAGAAATTCTGCAGGTCCACCAGTTTATATTTAATGTCTGTTACATTGCGTACATTGGATCTCTGATGATAAACAAAAAATCAGAAAGTAAATCAGTTGAACTCTGTTCACCTTAAATTTTTTGTAAAATGTTAGCAGACAACACATTTTTATATACACTTTCATCTTCGTATGTCTCATTTCCTGCATCTCAAACTGCGAAAATTTGACTGAATAAAAAACTAATGATTTTACAGTAAATGTTCCATGTTTGTATCTTCTGAACTTGTTTTCCCATAACAGCTTTAAATCAAGCATAAATAAGGAAGTGCAATGCCCCTACCACAAAGTCCCTAAACACATCTGACAAAGCCAATTACTCATACTTACCCATTCTGAATCAGTGCTCTGTGCACTTAGACTTTTGATGACAATTCCAAAGGCAAATGGACGTTCAGGAATTAAGTCGTCATCTTCATATCTGATGTGGACATCTTCTATTTTAAGCTGTAGTAAAAGGCAACAACATAGTGAATACAAGTGTGACAGTATAATGACAGTGTATACAAGTGTGACAGTATAATGGCATAGTGTATACAGTGTGATAGTATAATGACATAGTGTATACAAGTGTGACAGTATAATGACATAGTGTATACAAGTGTGACAGTATAATGACATAGTGTATACAAGTGTGACAGTATAATGACATAGTGTATACAAGTGTGACAGTATAATGACATAGTGTATACAGTGTGATAGTATAATGACATAGTGTATACAAGTGTGACAGTATAATGACATAGTGTATACAGTGTGATAGTATAATGACATAGTGTATACAAGTGTGATAGTATAATGACAAAGTGTATACAGTCTGATAGTATAATGACAAAGTGTATACAAATGTGACAGTATAATGATGTAGTGTATAGTGTGACAGTATAATGACATAGTGTATACAGTGTGACAGTATAATGACATAGTGTATACAGTGTGATAGTATAATGACAAAGTGTATAAAAGTGTGACAGTATAATGATGTAGTGTATACAGTGTGATAGTATAATGATGTAGTGTATACAAGTGTGATAGTATAATGACATAGTGTATACAAGTGTGACAGTATAATGATGTAGTGTATACAGTGTGATAGT
This sequence comes from Ostrea edulis, assembly GCF_947568905.1. Classification (NCBI taxonomy): domain Eukaryota; kingdom Metazoa; phylum Mollusca; class Bivalvia; order Ostreida; family Ostreidae; genus Ostrea; species Ostrea edulis. The sequence goes on along the minus strand of NC_079166.1, from coordinate 48,490,767 downwards.
ATAATGACATAGTGTATACAAGTGTGATAGTATAATGACATAGTGTATACAAGTGTGACAGTATAATGACATAGTGTATACAGTGTGACAGTATAATGATGTAGTGTATACAAGTGTGACAGTATAATGACATAGTGTATACAGTGTGATAGTATAATGACATAGTGTATACAAGTGTGACAGTATAATGACATAGTGTATACAGTGTGACAGTATAATGACATAGTGTATAGTGTGACAGTATAATTACATAGTGTATACAAGTGTGACAGTATAATGACATAGTGTATACAGTGTGACAGTATAATGACATAGTGTATACAGTGTGATAGTATAATGACAAAGTGTATACAAGTGTGACAGTATAATGACATAGTGTATACAAGTGTGACAGTATAATGACATAGTGTATACAGTGTGATAGTATAATGACATAGTGTATACAAGTGTGACAGTATAATAACATAGTGTATACAGTGTGATAGTATAATGACATAGTGTATACAGTGTGATAGTATGACATAGTGTATACAGTGTGATAGTATAATGACATAGTGTATACAGTGTGATAGTATAATGACATAGTGTATACAAGTGTGATAGTATAATGACATAGTGTATACAAGTGTGACAGTATAATGACATAGTGTATACAGTGTGATAGTATAATGACATAGTGTATACAAGTGTGATAGTATAATGACATAGTGTATACAGTGTGATAGTATAATGACATAGTGTATACAGTGTGATAGTATAATGACATAGTGTATACAGTGTGATAGTATAATGACATAGTGTATACAAGTGTGACAGTATAATGACATAGTGTATACAGTGTGATAGTATAATGACATAGTGTATACAGTGTGATAGTATAATGACATAGTGTATACAGTGTGATAGTATAATGACATAGTGTATACAAGTGTGATAGTATAATGACAGTGTATACAAGTGTGACAGTATAATGACATAGTGTATACAGTGTGATAGTATAATGACATAGTGTATACAAGTGTGACAGTATAATGACATAGTGTATACAGTGTGATAGTATAATGACATAGTGTATACAGTGTGATAGTATAATGACATAGTGTATACAAGTGTGACAGTATAATGACATAGTGTATACAAGTGTGATAGTATAATGACATTGTGTATACAGTGTGATAGTATAATGACATAGTGTATACAAGTGTGACAGTATAATGACATAGTGTATACAGTGTGATAGTATAATGACATAGTGTATACAGTGTGATAGTATAATGACATAGTGTATACAGTGTGATAGTATAATGACATAGTGTATACAGTGTGATAGTATAATGACATAGTGTATACAAGTGTGACAGTATAATGACATAGTGTATACAAGTGTGACAGTATAATGACATAGTGTATACAAGTGTGATAGTATAATGACATAGTGTATACAGTGTGATAGTATAATGACATAGTGTATACAAGTGTGACAGTATAATGACATAGTGTATACAGTGTGATAGTATAATGACATAGTGTATACAGTGTGATAGTATAATGACATAGTGTATACAAGTGTGACAGTATAATGACATAGTGTATACAGTGTGATAGTATAATGACATAGTGTATACAGTGTGATAGTATAATGACATAGTGTATACAAGTGTGATAGTATAATGACAAAGTGTATACAAGTGTGACAGTATAATGACATAGTGTATACAGTGTGATAGTATAATGACATAGTGTATACAGTGTGATAGTATAATGACATAGTGTATACAAGTGTGACAGTATAATGACATAGTGTATACAGTGTGATAGTATAATGACATAGTGTATACAAGTGTGACAGTATAATGACATAGTGTATACAGTGTGATAGTATAATGACTATAATGACATGTGTATACAAGTGTGACAGTAAAAGGCAATGATTTAGTGTATACATGGTGTGTCTAGAGCAGTCTTGATTTTCAGGAAAGTACTGAATAATCAGGAAGAAATTAATCTGGAAGTTAATAATCTACTTATCAATATTACAATTAAAAACTAAAGCAAGTACACAATTAGTGTATCAAATCCCCACATACATGTGTACTTGGTAAACTGCCTGAGGATTGACCACTCGAAGTGTGGGCTTAAAATATACATGTATGCAGGGATTTTATGAAATTTTTGACAGCATCCCCATTAAATAACTTTCTTAGTGACTCTAATTCTCAAAAAATTATTTTAAAATATTGGTTTTCCAATTACTAACACGTTTCACTAATCTGAAAACCCCTCACTATTAAAGGAAGCATTATTCAAGTGCCACTAGAAATCAACAACACCTTCATGGTTTACTGTAAATGAAATGCATGGCTGAGATCAACCCATCAGGTTTTCTATCAGATAGCAGCATTCCGCTGGTAAATCTCTTTGTCCACTGAACCTGAGTGTGAGTTACCTGTAAATTCTCCAGAATGTTGGTGGCAATGGATGCTCCGTAGGAAAACCACGAGGTACCATAAGTTTCTTTCTCCTCTTTGAAAATCTGCACACAATCAAATCAATCACTTGTTATCATACCAATAGTGGTAGTTCATAATAAATCCTTAAAATGGCATTATCTCAAAAACAGTTACTGCTTTCTTAATCAATGATTCAAAATCTGGCTTTTTTTCCTGATAGAATCTGAAGATAATGATACTGAATGGGGTTCATTGCATTAAGTATTAACAGTTCTAAATTTCCTTATGTACAGAAGGGAGGGTGAATAAAGGACATTATTTACCTTCCATTTCTCCTCCAAAGCCTGCAGCATTGCCATTTTCTTACTCTCTTCATATTCCTTCTCCTTCTCTTCATTGAACTACAAGCAATATTATAGTCATTATCTATCTAAAATCCAGCATTTATTGAATTTTCATCCCCTGGCAACGTTTAATAACTCTCATCAGGGAATCATTCGCCATATTGTAAATTCTGGACTTTGCATATTTGTGGATGTTTACTGTGGTTTGTTACATGACATCATATAAGACTGTGAATTAAAGGACCTTTCCAAAAAACAAGGCATGTGGTAGAATCTCATCAAGTGCACATAGTTCAATCCAACAACAACTTTATGAATTCATATTTTTGACAAGTCAATGGATATAGCACAGGGTGCAAAACCTCAATACTGATATCCCATCAAATTTAAACTATAATTACACTAGAAAGGGGCATGGACACGATTTAAGCTGAAAATTTTCAAATTTTATTTTTCCATTTTTAATGTTTACAATGATTAACTAAGGTATTTCTAATGGTCAGCAAAAATTTGAATTTCAGTTGTCAAGGTACATGGGAGATACAGAGCTCACAATTCTTTGTTATGTAAACAAGGCTTGTGCCATGTTTTTGTTTAATACAGGCTAAATATACTAGTAAAAAGTTCATTTAAAGCAGATTTTTTCAATTTTACAAGTCATTTCTAAACATAATCAAATAGTTTCTAGTGTTTAGTACATCTCATTTCAAACCTGGAAGGATAGGCAAAATTCCAAACTGATGATCTGAGATTACCCGTAACAGAATGAACTATAGTAATCTGCTATTTGTTTGTTATACCTGTGTGGAGGACCTTCAACAGTTTTCTCCAATGGTTTACTACAGAAGAAGACTAGACCAAACACCTCAAACCACCAAAACTGAATTTATACATGTACATCATAAAACTACATATCCTTCCTTAAGAATGGATATCACACCAGAGAAAATGTCATGAATGGAGAATAGAAGATATGTAAAATAATATTTTGAAAACATATTCTGTGAGAAAAAGCAGATTAGAAGTAAGTAACAAAGGAAAAACATTAAAAACCCTAGAGATTCCAACTGAAGATCTACAGATTGGAAGCTTCACACATTAAATGACCGAATCAGCTAGACAAAAAGGTTCACAAGGACAAGAAAAATAGCAATCTTATGATATCTATTTTTCCATTTACTGTTTGAAAGGAAGTCAGCCATTATGTAGATAATTTATTCATCCTTTAAAAAACAACATTCAATCTCTATTAGAGTCTGAAAATTTCTTTCATTTTCTCTACACCATTCTCTACCACGAACTTACTGCCGTTGTTTATTCTAATTTATCCACCATCATACAATAACACTGTGTCCGGATAGTGCAGAGGTAGCGTTCTTTCTTCTCACCACTGCGACCCGAGTTCAATCCCCGTGATCGGCAGTGTCTGTATGTGGAGAGGGTATGGCGGTCGCCCACTCAGGCACGTGATCGGCAGTGTCTGTATGTGGAGAGGGTATGGCGGTCGCCCACTCAGGCACGTGATCAGCAGTGTCTGTATGTGGAGAGGGTATGGCAGTCGCCCACTCAGGCACGTGATCGGCAGTGTCTGTATGTGGAGAGGGTATGGCGGTCGCCCACTCAGGCACAGGGGTTTCCTCCAGGTACTCCAGTTTCCTCCCACATAATTGACCCCCTAGCGCAAACATCCGTGAATAAAAGAACCCCATTGGAAATAAGCTTTCATGGGTTATCCTTGGTATATATGTATTTATGCTTGTATGTATGTATATACCGAATAAACATTTATTTATTTATTCTCTTATTTACACAGTTTTGTTGCTATGGTTACCTGGGAGTGTTTGACTGGCCCTGCTACCAAATACAGTCTCTTCATGGAAATTACCCATGGTTCACTGCTCAGTCTGTTTAATGGTACCTGCAGCTTTATCTTTCCAATGAAACCTGCATATTTAAAGAAACAATGATTGAATAAGACTCTTTGACAATGCATCCATTGCTTATTTATAAATAAGACATACAAAATTAATGATAATCTTCAGCAGTGGATGATGAATCTTTAATTTATAACATCCTAAACACGTGAATCTCTTATCAAATGTAATGGAGAAAAATTCTATAATTATAACATCCTAAACACATGAATCTCTAATCAAATGTAATGGAGAAAAATTCTATAATTATTTTCGACACCTGTATGGCTTCAGAAAGTATGGGTCACATGCGTCAATTGTAATACTATTGACACAAGTCCTATATCTTTAAGTGCAGATACATGAATTGTAATACGACTGACACAAGACCTACATCTTTAAGTAGAGATACATGAATCTAGTTTTGATTGTACTCCATCATGCAGGAGATTGGGGGTCATTTCCTGGAGATTTTATTATTTTCCAGCATTTTTTCAACATATGAGGCAATTAAAATAATCATTTTCAACTCCAATTTTTTCTTTTAGAATTGAAACTGAAATTAAGTTCAATTCTACTTTACTTTCAGAACAGATAAAGCAATTTCTTCACATTTTGAAAATGACTACCCTGAATTGGTAAGACAGGAACATTCTGTGTATTCAGGTTGACTACCCTGAATTGGTAAGACAGGAACATTCTGTGTATTCAGGTTGAAAACCTCAGTCTTTAAACACGCTATAAGAGTGGTATTATGTGACATTGTATGACAAATAAGAATTGATATGTGAGATAATGGGTGATGACAAATTTTTGGGGAATTTGATCTTAGATATAACACTTTATTACTGAGCAGCTCTTACCTGACTTGACATGTAATGGTAGGTCCAAACTACTTAAAGCATCTCGCTTCAGAGGCAGGTTCTCTAGTTCCACGTAACCTGTTGAACATTCATGTACACTAACAGTGTATAAATGAATACAAGTGTGTCATGAAAACTTTCAATAGTTACTGTACTGGAAATGGTACATAATATGCCCGCCACAAGCTTATCAATGTAAGGTTTCTTTGAGTTGTAGAACTTTACTTAAGGTAGTGTCAGCTATCATACTTTTTAGAGCTGTGGTCATTCTCAAATGAGACTTAACAACATGTGTTTGTGAAACAAAGATGTTCCCAGATCACAACAAGTTGGAACAGCAAGACATTGTAGTTTTCTTTTGAAAATTTACAAAAAATTAGGTCAGTGGTCAATGTCAACAAATTTGATATCGTTGGAAAGGTCTTCTAACAAGAAATGCACATGCTAAAAATACAAGAGGCCCATATCTCTCACGTGAGTCACCTTGGCACATATCAGAAGACTTTCCATATATATTTGCATGTAAAACTGTAGTCCCTATTATGGCCCCAACCTACTCCTGGAGGCCATCATTTTTGCAAACTTGAATCTACACTATGTCAGAAAGCTTTCATGTAAATGTCAACTTCTTTGGCCCAATGGTTCTTGAGAAGAAGATTTTTCCTATATATTTGTATGTAAAACTTTAAACCCCCCTTGTGGCCCCATCCTACCCCCAGGGGCCATGATTTTAACAAACTTGAATCTGCACTATGTTAGAAAGCTTTCATGTAAATATCAGCTTTTCTGGCTCAGTGGTTCTTAAGAAGAAGATTTCTGAATATTTTCCCTATATATTTGTATGTAAAACTTTGATCCCCTATTGTGGCCCCATCCAACCCCCGGGGGCCATGATTACAACAAACTTGAATCTGCACTATGTCAGAAAGCTTTCATGTAAATTTCAGCTCTTCTGGCCCAGTGGTTCTTGAGAAGAAGATTTTTAAATAACCCCACCCTATTTTGGCATTTTTGTGATTATCTCCCCTTTGAAAGGGACATGGCCCTTCATTTGAACAAACCTTAAAGCCCTTCATCCAAGGATGCTTTTGGCCAAGTTTGGTTGAAATTGTCCCAGTGGTTCTGGAGAAGAAGTCAAAAATGTAAAAAGTTTACAGACAGACGGACAACAGGCGATCAGAATAGCTCACTTGAGCTTTCTGCTCAGGTGAGCTAAAAAGGGAGTACCTATTAATATTAAAAGATAGTGCTTACTCTGTATATTCAAATTTTCTAAAAGTAGGTCAAAGGTCAATATTAAGGTCACCAGGTCAAAGATTTTAAGTGAAATGACTTACCTTGGAGGATAGCAATGGAAAGCTGTTTTGTGTTGAGGTTTTCAACATACTTTCCAACATAGTTGTTCAGGAGATAGGCTGCTAATCCCTCCAACATGATTTACCTCTATAAACAATGTAATATAATTGTTACCACAACGTACAAGACATTCTGTATCATGATATTCATGAATGTTCAATTTTGTTTCATAAATACATGATGAGTCTGCAAATCAAAGAATGTGATAGCAGAACATCCTTCCTAATTCTTGACAGGAATCTCTGCAATAAAGCTAAGACATGAAACTTTAGCATTACCTTATAAATCTTGATTTTTGATCAAAAATTGTAACCAATTTGTTTGAAGAATAAATTCAGGGGGGTTATAAGTTTAACAAATTTTTTACTTGAAATAGAACAAAATTGTTCTACTATCTTCTGAAGATGGAAGTCAGTCTGCATTATTGGTATATGCCAATCTAACTTTTCCCATTGGAAGACAATATCACATATAAGGGTCACATCCGGTAGTGTGCAGCCAGCTGGCAAAGTCTGGCATCAGCAAGAAGTTGCTACACCAACATTGCCAAAACAACAAGCATTTGCCTTCCTTTACAGAAATAGACCACATCTGTTTCTCAACAGGAAAGGTCAGAACTGGCTGCACTCAAACCTTCTCACTAGCAAACACATCAATGCCACCCTGATAGTGTGAAACTAGTGTTTCAAAAGTACATGGAGCACTCTCACAAGTACATGTCTCAGCTAGTGAGAGCACAGAATACTAATTTACAAGAGAAAGACTAGAAAATGTCTAACCTCTGACTTTCAAACTTCACTTCTTGAAATCATCCTCTTCTTAGATGGCCATGAAAAAACAAAGCTTCCCTTCAAAGTTGGAAACATTTTGTAAGTCCCATAGTACGGGTGTGCTACTTATTCCCACATCTTGCATAGTAATACATGTCATGAAAATTCAGTTTAATTTTGATGTTTTTGTCAACACCATGGACACAATTAACAATGCATACACCGTTTTATTTTTGCCCTCATCTTAAATGTGCAAATCAAAACTAAGCAAATATTTTTTATCAACTTATCACTCTAATGCAGCAACAAATAGGATGGGGCAAATTCAAGAAGGGACCAATTGTTTTTCAATGTGTCTGGACAAAAACACCACAAGGCAAAAAGATCCTAGCTATAAAATTAATTTAATGAACATTGTATATCATTACAGTTCCAACACACGATATATGTACGACATTTCTCACCATGTTTTGAACTTTTTATAATACCTCACCATTTTTACAGACCTTCTGTATGCTAAACTTGGTACATGTACTTTGATTTAAAACTATAATCTTTTAAGACTTCTCATTCACAAAGTATCTACTAATCAGCACTCAGTACGTGGGTACGCAGTACATTGCTTTACACACGGATTCCCTTCTGTCATGTGTTAATCATCCCATCTTCTTTTGCCAAGGGTTCCAACCTGCTGTTTTCATCTTCATGAGATCTTGAGACCTCATCCTTGATTTCAGTAGATGTTGGCATGAGGGAGTCATTTGTGTGAGGAAATGGAATCAGAGAATCTCCGTGTCCGAGGGACCATCAAACACTCATATATACAAACCATGCACTGCCAATCACAAGGTTTGTACCCCGGTCATATTAGCGAAAAGTGAACATGATCATGCTACCAGACACCTGGGTGTAGTTATGATCTTGACTCTTAAATGAAGCCAAGAGTTTTGAAGAGCTATAGATACAGCAAATAATTTAACATCACCCCTCTGAGTTGGCTAAGATAGGTCATTCCCATCGTCTCAAGTCACAGTCCGGAGTCCGCATATAGCTCTCTCCAGATGGGAGAGGATCGTATATATTGGCCGTAATTTGCGACGATGGGTCATTCCCTCACATGTGACAAGGTATCTTGACTAGGTCACTCTCACATGTGACTGGTATCTTGACTAGGTCATTCTCACATGTGACAGGGTATCTTGCCTTAGTCATTCCCTCAAATGTGACAGGATATCTTGCCTATGTCATTATCACATGTCACAGGGTATCTTGACAGGGTGTCTTGCCTAGGTCATTCCCTCACATGTGACTGGGTGTCTATCTTGACTAGGTCACTCTCACATGTGACTGGGTATCTTGACTAGGTCATTCCATCACATGTGACTGGGTATCTTGACTAGGTCATTCCATCACATGTGACTGGTATCTTGACTAGGGCATTCTCACATGTGACTGGGTATCTTGACTAGGTCATCCCATCACATGTGACTGGGTATCTTGACTAGGTCATTCTCACATGTGACTGGTATCTTGACACTGTAGCCACTAAGTGAGCTGCATCAAAACCCAATGTAGTATTAATCTCTAAATGTTGGGACTTATGGCATTAAGTGGGGCTCTTTCACCCTTTCAATCAGCAGTATATATACTAAATGTGTGACCATGCATGCATTCGTTTACCTGCTCCAAAGCAAGTAGTAGTTACAACTCTGTTTTGTTGAATTGAAACTTTAAAAAATTGTGGTACTCAATGCACATGTTACTGCGAAAACTTAAAACTGGCATATCAGCACAAAACAAGAAATTGTGTTAACACGCATCAGCTAGTAATCCAGGGCTTTATACTATTGTGACCTTGATATTTGACCTTTTGCTCCAAAATCTATAAGTGCCTTCAACTAACTAGTCTGCATCTTGAACATACTCAATCTCAAGTTAGCATGTCATATAATTCCAAAGTCATTTTTCTATATGTGAACTTGACATTGACCTACTGACATTAAAATCTAAAGGTGTCTTCCTTTGACTAACAGTGGAATCATTAGAATTCGTGGTGGCTCAATTTTCATGGAATTCGTGGGTACCCCTCATCCATGAATTTACATCCTCAATGAATAAAGAATCATAATTACATTTCAGAGTTATCTTTCTTACAAATATATAAATCCATGAAATTAATTCCCCACGAACCTGTAAAAATTCAGCAATCCACGAAAATTGGCCCCCACAAATTTAAATGATTCTACAGTACACTTACATTCTGTTGTTTGAAAAATACTCATATTACAATGTCACCAAATTAAAGGCCATTGTGTGACCTTGACCTTAAACTTTAGGACCACAGAATACTGGCATGCAGATGTCATTCAAAAATATGATATAGGATATTGTGTCACAAAACATGTTCACAGAACCAGTGATTCCTGTTGGGTTCTCACATGCGAGGCCTTAGCATATGAGAAAAATGCATGTGGCACATTAACCTTGCACATTCAAAGCAACTAATTTGAGATAAGTTCTCAACTGAAATCAACTGTAAAGTCTCTCTTTTCTTTTGTATCTACCTTTACAAACCCCATACCCATTCAATACTGAATAAGTTAGTTTCTAACACTGTCCAATCCATTTTCTTTTTTAAAATTCAGATAAAAATGATTATGGACATATGGACATACATCTTGCTAATAAATGAAGTCTTTATACAATAACATACAATCAAATATTTAATTTTTTTTTCCAAATATTAGCTAAGTATGCAACAAAATGAATTAAGGAGGAATACTACACCAGAGAAATTTGATATGGGTGAAAAGTGGAGAATATGTAAAATAATATTTTGAAATAAAAAACTTTAAAATTAACTTTCGTTAGTCAAAAAATGCAGTTTTAGTAAAAAGTAATCTGTAAAAAATTTAAAACTCCTGTGGGACTCAAAACATGCGATCTAGAGATCAGCAGTCACATCCTAAAACACTGAGCTACTCAGCTAATCAATTAAATTGAAACAGAATGGACAAATATTGCTGATATTTATATTTCAGGAGGTCAGCCATTATGACAATGTAGTATATCTCCCTGGTTGACTCTATATTACAAATATTCCAAATTTCAAACTAAAGCAAGTTCAAACTTAATTTTCAAACAAAGCTAGGGCTGAAACGACTCACTGAAATATTGATACTGTTCAGTATAAACGCTGCATTCAATGTTTGATTCATTGCCTTGATACATTTATTACAAACAGGTTCAGTAAAATACATCAGACTCGGCCTGTACTTATTATTTTTACCTGTATCTCAGGGACAAAATAACATCAAATAACTTTCAGACTGTTGTTTACCTTGAGTTTGACGAAAATAATAATGAGCTTTATCATTTTAAACTACAGAGCCAACATGCATCTTATTGTTTGGCAGTTTGGAAACATTTTGCTTTTAAAATTATGATTTTGAATTATGGTACCGGTAATTAAATTTTCTTCAATGTTATTTTTGGTTTCTTCTGTGAATTGTATTGTATTGAAAGTATTGAATCGTGGAATAAGTATTGCAATATTTATCGTATCGTAAAGTGGGCGTATCGTTTCAGCCCTAACCAAAGCAATTCAATTAACGAGCCATAATCATGTAATATGTTAAAAATTAGCAAAATGAATATAGAATTTTGCTAATATTTATCCGAAATTGAAGGAACTAGATTGCAAATAACATTAGATTACTTTTGACAGTCACATGTATAAACCACAAACAAATGTAATGGACACCCCCTGGGTCCACAGAACATCTCTTCCAAACAATCAAAATGTCATCTTTGCCATGCAATTGGTAAGTTGTAAATTAAACAAAATACATTGTGTCCTTGCAAATGACATTGGTAATGAAAATTATTAATCATGCACAAATGGAAAGAGGCTACGTGATTCCTAGTGGTACCCCAAACCTTAAAATTTAGGCCAGGGAAGTGGCAAATTGAAAATAATTGATGATTCTTTGTAAATGTCTAGTTTTCACATTGGTATGAGATTTTACATTGTCAGGTAATTATAGCATGACAAGCATGAGACTGTGGCAGACTCACTTCAAAGATTGTACAGTCGACAGGTGTTAGACACTGTTTTATGAGCAATGTTTTCTAAGGAATCCTTACGCATGGTTGCCACAGCAGACGCAACTTCTCCTAGGAACAAGGGACTGTTTTCGATAATGTTCTGTTGTACACCAGTTAGTGATATATCTGACTCTAACAGCAGACGGTCATCAGGGACAGCCTGGAGTCCTTTTACCTGTTGTTCATCAAATCCCAGTACTTTTCTTGAAAATCCAAAGTAACAGTTGGAAAAATCATCCAACCATTCCCTTACCATCAATTCTTCTCCCTTGAAATTACAGAGGTGAATGTGTTGAGTTGGACTGCATTGCCTGCGGACAAGTTCACGAACTCTTGAACTGACATCGAAACCATATGGATCGCCATAAGGACCAGTGATCTTCAATATCATTGGTTGGGATGGTGTACTAAGGCTCAGAAGCTGTCTGAATTTCACTTCCTGATCCATCCACAAATCCTTGTGGGCAGAACGGTCCAAGCCAATGTCCCCAAAAGCAGCATCAGCACTGTTGGTCAGGACACCAATCGCCCTAAACTCTTGCTCCTGCATACTTGGGGTGGTTAAGGCATCAACACCAAAGCAGTTTCTCCATCCTGAATAATTGGGAAAAACATCAAGGGAGAAATACTTTGGGTTGCTGTACACCAAGGCTCCACCAATGATGTCTACAGGTACTCTTGGTTGTGCGTGAACTGCTAAATTGGACAACAAATCTAATGGGGTTATTTCTGTCATATTAAACAACATGCAGAGACGATCAAAGTAAAAATGGCTGTCCATCAAACCTGGTCTCTCTGGGAAGAATGTTTCATCACATAGTCTGTCCGAGATGACCATATTCTGTCTATCAACGTTAAAATGTTCAGTTTGTTCATGATATTGTTCATCATATTGAGGATGTGGAGACAAGTATTCTCTCCTTCTGTCATCAGAAAAACTGTCACCATGCACATTTTCATTGCAAAAATTATTACCAAATTCTATGGGACCTTTATTGTTGATGGCATTGTCCTTTATAGAATCCTCTTCTCTGTGATGATTATTTCCCAATTCGTCTTTTAACAAATACAAGTCTTTTTTTCCAAGATTGCTCACATTCTCTAAACTTAACCCATCAAATGCTACTTTAGTAAATGCAGATTTGAACTGCTGTTGGAAGCGAGGTGTTACATACTGCAGTAGTCCTAGAAGGGCTCTCCAGTGTAGTAAGATAGCTGGACTGTTTGGCGGCCACATTGTAAATTGATGAGGAATCTTCAGTCCTTGGTGCTGACATAAAGCTTTCATGGAGACTTCTAAGGAATGTGTTATTGTAGCCTCTTGGGGCATGACATTTTTAGTTCTCATAAACTGCAACAAGTCCTCTATCTGAGCATCAGGACCCAGGATGTACATGGTCAGTTCTCGAAGGGTCAGCCAGCGCATGCTGTGAAGATCAGGATTAGAAACTGGAAGGTCCAGATCAAAGATTTTTGGAAGGTGAACTTTGAATGCATGATGTTTCAGATTAGTTGCTGCATAACAGCCTGGTACTGGACATCCAACATGTGCATTAAGTTTCTTAATATTCCTATCAATTCTACGAGCTTCCCGGTTTTTCATTATCCTTTTCTGCACCTTTTTCATCCTTTGATTTTGTTTCTTTTGAGCCCGTACTCGCCTCCTTCTTTTAATCTGGGACTTGGTCAGGCCAGTTGTATTTTTATTAGGATTTGCAGTCTTCTGAAGATCCTCTTTCTCAGTGCCACCATCTAATGGATAAAGTGAATGAAGCCCCATCAGCTGATCCATGGTTTTTTCTGGCAAGTCCTCTCTATGAAATGATGGTTCTTGAACCTGTTGTTCACGTTTTATATCTTGAAATAGAGAATGCTTACCATTTAATTGGGATTTCCCAAATTCTGATACTGGTTGACTGTCTAAAAATTGGGTTTGAATTCTGTTCAGATTCATTTGAACATCAAACTGAAATCTGTTATTCTCTGTACCTTGATTGGTAGAGGACTGAGAAGGAATATTGGTTTGGTTACTCTTCCCAACCCCTTGATCCTGTTGTCTTTTGTTTTTCATCAAATCCCATTCAAACTCTAAACCCTCTGCATGGAAGAGACTGTGAAATTCTTTTTGCTGAGCTGGTGGTATATATCTCAACAGAGAAGACAAGGCCCTCCAGTGTAACAGCACAGCTGGGCTGTTGATGGTATGAAGGTCAAAGATTCTGGGTTCAATATATCCATGATGATGACAAAAAGCTCTCATGGATTCATCTGCTTTGTCCTGGATGGGAGAACTTTGAGGCAGGACGCTTTGGTTTCTTAAAAAGCTACAAAGGTCTTCTAGACTAGTTTTGCTTCCAAGGATCGAAATTGCCAACTCTCTCAAAGCTCGCATGCGTAAATCATGCAAAGCTGGTTTATCAAGTAGAAAATTCATGTTAAATATTTTTGGAAGGTGGCATTTCATCATGTGTTCTTTCATATTACTTACACTATTGTGGCACTCAGTTAATATGCACTTTTGGGATTTTTTATTTCTTGATTGACTTGGCACTGCATTAGTAAGCTGAAAATTGTTCCCACCAGCATTTTCTGTGTATTGGAGATTGCTTCCCAGATTCTCCTGAATACCATGTGGATTTGTTTGACCTGGATTATTTCCTTCAGTCATGTTGAATGGTTCTCTTCCAGTCTGGATGCCTGACCAGCCTCGACTTTGACTTCCATAGAACTGATTATTCCTTGAATAAACATCCTCTGCTCTTTGACCTCTGAAACCTCCTTCTCCCAATCCTTGCTGCTGAAATGCATCTTCTCTTGGATGAAAGCCCAATCTATTGACGTCTTCACCATTTCCTCTTTGGAAAGTTGGGATATTCCTTTCTGGTCCTCTGTGTTGGTAGTTGTAATCTGGGCCAAAAGTTTGATGGGTTGGTTTAGTTGTTGATGGTGGATTCCTTGAATTCCTTACACTACGACTGTCTAATCCAGCTTGATTACCACGTGGCTGTGGAGGAGGACCTCTGGCTCCCACTGGTCTTTCATGCATTGGACTTGGATCTAGTCCAAAATCTCTGTGGAGATACCTATGTGGGTTTGGGCCTGGGTTTCTGCCCTGAGAGTATCTATGCTCAGAATAGAGAGATCTTTCTTCAGCTGCAAGGTTAGGTGGATTCATCGATGCAGGATTGGCCATCCCTAACTCTCTAGTGTGTGCAAACTGCTGTCTATTGTTTTGAAAATTCCTTCCATATTGTCTATTTTGAGGAAAGTTTGCATCCATATTTATTCACTATCTTGAATATGAAAGTTTATTGCAAGCTTAAATTGCTGACCATTGAAATTGTTACTTGTTTTGAACTCTGTAGAAGAACAAAATTCATAAATCCTACCTCAGTTACAGATAATGCACCTCTAGATGGCAATTATTTTAATTCTATTCACCATGCTCACTGAAAAGATAAATATAATGTTTGTGATTATGCATATTTATATTACAAAATAACACAGTAACATTGCACCATTTCTTCAATGCACCTATATGCATTATAGGTGAAAGCTACAAACGCGTAAATGGAACTTCAAAAGAATGCCAGACAGTAATTTATCAAAAGGAAAATGACACCATCATCAAGATAATTATTGCCACGGTAACTGTCTTAAATCAGCATATACAAACCAGTATCATTTCAGACTGTGGAATTAGGAATACCAGAACAAATTTAGAGTGCTGATAAAGATTGCTTTGCATTTCGTTTTCAAGAGTGTAGCTTACAGAGCAAGGTGTCATTTTCCCTCAGAAGATTTACAGAACAGAGTTTAATTTTCCTTCAGTAGTTTACAGAGCAGAGTCTAATTTTCCTTCAGTAGTTTACAGAGCATTGCTAGACACCTCTGCTCTGCACTTCCTACAGCACATGTACATACATTATCATTTCAGGATGTGAGCTGGGTTTAATTTTAAGGACAGTAATCCTCAATGACATCTAAACATCCACACATGTCAGCTGATTAATCAGAACATGCAATCTTGATAATTTACCAGCTTGCGAGCTTCAGATAAAGAATTGTACTCTATCTTTTAGCAATCTTTTAATATCACATCTTAAATTTTATACACATTTATCATAAAGCTGAAGCATTTTAATGATCAACAAAAGTGAAATTCACCGGATGTATGGATTTTCATTCACTTGCCCTAAAATGAAAAAATTTTGAAAAGTGAGTTAGAAAAAAAAGCTAGCTCACTTTCGAGGCAGTCAAAGTTCCCTATATACTGTCTGATACAGTTTGCTCTCTTTCAAAGTAGACTTTTTTTTCTTTTTATTTGGAGGGGAATATCAATAGTGACAATTATTAATGTAGCCTTGACAAATATTTCAAATAATTTTTTTATTGGCCAATGACATTAGTTCAGAATCTGAAACTAATTCTCTGGTCTCATAGAAAGCAGAGTTCTTCTAATTACAGGCATTATGACCTGGGACACATATTTCAAACTTTAACAAAATGACCCCTGGCTCTTGACATACCATCTTAATCATAAGCTACTGTAAAATCTTGTGCCATACACAAGAGTCTAATGTCTCCCTAAATGGAAAGTTTATATCAAGTTATTCAAGTGATAAAGGTTGGCACACAAATTTTCTACTTTAAAATACTTTAATTTATAAATCACAACTCACTTCTCTCTGTTCTCCCTGACTTTGGGGTCATGCAGTTTTTCAAGTGCCTTTTTGAAATTAAAAACTTGCCTAATCTCAAAATATGTCAAAAAAGAAACAATTTCAGTTTACAAACTTGTCACTGACTTTCTGCAGTTTTATTCAATTTCTGCTTGCATTGTTAGATACCTTAAGAAATCCAAAACTTGCAAAAATCAACCCAGTGTCATAACAGTAGAGTGAAACACGTCACTACTATTAATAAAGTCCTTTTTTTCTGCCTTACAATTTCCCTATCAATCAGTACCTGATAAATGTCTACCTACAAGTAAGTTCATTAACGATGCTCATCTAGCTGTTTTGTACATGACAAATTTCCTTTGCAACATACAATGGAATTCTTTTGACAAAAACAGTAGTTTATTTTTCAAACTTTTTTTTCAATTATAACAAACTGTGCTTAATAATCCAAACAAAGAATTAATGCACATGTATGGGCTTGTTTTGGAGAATTTTAGACTATTTTTCCTCTTTTTGAATGACTAATGTGATCACAAATCTACAAATACACAGCCTTCAGTGTATCGGACTGTATCCATTTTCAACAGTGCTTGAGCTGGGCTTCGCCATTTTCGCCAATGGCGAATTTTTTTCAAAAATGGCGAAAAAAAAATTAAAGTGGCGAAAATCCCATTTTGTAGTAAATTGTATTTTAAAATCTGTCTTGTGTTTTCCTTTGTCAGTGACACATTATCGCCTGTTTGTTTATGCAGTCAAAATTTGTTTATTCAGTCAACGCGTGCGACCGGAAATCTCGCGTCGCTCCAGTGCACACAGAGCTGGTCACGATGGCCAGATAATAGCCTCAGGTAATGTATGGCTGCAAAAAAGTCAGTGATTATGTAATAAAGTACATCGGACAGCTGTGTACTCTGTTATCATCTTCACATTAATGTCAATTCTTAACCACAGAACCGACCGGTAATTAAATTGGCCGTATTATTGTGTATAAGGTATATACATCAATTGTTTGTTTTTGCGGCCAAGCTCATTGATTACAAGATTTTAATTTAGATGGGTTTGATTTTAGTTCGATATTTCATAAACAATGCGGTCGGTCACCATTGATATGGACATAGCAATTTTAATAAAAAAAATTCTTTGAAGTTCGGTGCGCAACAGTATAAAAATGTTAATCTCATAAGACTATGCACCCCATTCTATTTTGACACTAAACTCGTAGCTTCTGACCCAAGTCAGTCTAGAATTAAAAAAAATATCATTGTTTGGCTTTACAGTCAACCCTACCTGCTCAAACATCTTATTCTGTCCAAATTGCAAAATCTTCCATACCAAAACGGAAATTTAATAGGGAATGGTTGAGATACGATTCTAAATTGGGCTTGATGTTTTGTGACATCTGTATTTCGGGCAATGTACACAATGTTTTTACTGAAGGGTGTAGCATCATGAAGTTTATATTTATATGATTTATTATCTGACTTTTGATTTCCATAATAGAATTTATCAAAAAACAAATCAACTTCTTAATAATTCAGAAAAAAGTGTTTAGGTATGGTAGGTGGATATGATTAAATACTATAACTGATTCAAAATGCTAAAATCAGTGTAATGAATAAAATAATATGATGGAAATAATTGTAAAGCATGAGATTATTTGCACCGCGCCGCACCCGAAAAAGTGGCGAAAGGGAATTTTGGTCCAGTGGGAGCACTGATTTTCAATAAAGCCAAGTGCATGCATTATCTCCCAAAAACGTGGACCAGGCGATTACCATTCTTAATTTTTCTTTCATTTGTGACATTTTTCTCAACAATATTATCTTGATAGGATTTTCAAAGAAAATCAAAAACGTACTTACAAATATATAACAGGCATAAGTAATGAAAATAGGGATCATCAATTTTGTACAAAAACTGTTGAAAGAATCAGATGATTAGGATATGTACGGACTACAGAGGGTTGCAAAGAAGAAAGTTGCTGTTCGTGTAGTGAGTAAAAAGGATTGTGTAAAATGGTGCAAGAAGAAAGAGTGGACAGTTCAGCAAGAATGGTGTATACTGTACATTCATTATTTTGCACGAGTACTTAATTAATATTGCAAACTGACTCGTATATGTCAAATCGTGAGAACAAATATTCGCGAATGCTCTCTTGATCAAGAGTCTTTACATGTAATTTGGCAATATAAAAATAAAAGCGAGTTTAATTCGCAAGTGATGCTTCTCGCGAAATTACACGATAATAAATTCCTTGCATATATCAAGGAATTTACAGTAATACTATGATTTTCAGTGATGAAATTCAGATTGTTATTGGGGACAACAATAAGGTCAACATGTAGAGAAAAGCGGATGAAAAATGCAACCCTCTGTGTCATTCTCTGCTACGAAATGTTATGATCTGAGGGTGTGTTTGTTTTCATGGTATTGCATGGCATTTCCCAAAGAAGAACTACATTTTCGCAGATGACAATGCCCCTTGTTCATTGAGCAAAAATTATTAAAGATGGCATGGTTGATAACAATATTAATACAACAAAATGGCCAGCAAATTCACCATATTTAAACAGAATAGAAAACATTTGGTTACATTTGAAAAGAACACTAGAAACCTGTGTGCATTTCATAAACCCTCAACAATATCTTATGGCTGAAATTCGGAAGGTGTGGGAAAACATCCCATTAAACTATGTAAAAGACCTTTATAATTCTAAAGGAGCAGGGTTCCAAATTACCGCTCATCCACTCACATTGGCGACTAAACTTTGCTTGTGGGCACCCAAAATTTTCGTTCTCGTCACCCACTTGGCGACCGTACTTGTCCGATCAACATTTTTCTTTCCAACCGATCCGAGTCCTATAATAATTGAAGTTCAATTTCCGGATGAGGTTTTGCCACATGGCGAGATATTCCTGGGGTATCAAACCTTCCAAAATGTATTTAAACCAGAAGTTGAACAACGCAAGGGTTACTTCAAATGAAAAGAAAGCGTCTGCTTTTAACCAAAGTGGAAAGAAGGGGAGAATATGGCTCGGCGACGGCGAAAAGGGGATGACATGCTGTGTTTACAAAACATGACACGAAAGGTCCATTCGTTGTGACAGCTTGCCCAAGTTATAAACTTGACAGCATCGTAAAGCTGAGAAATTTTGAAATAACATAAAAAGTCTGAAGAAACGTGTGTTAAAGTCAGACGCCGCAAAGATCATAAAGTCCATGAACTCTGATATTTTTGCTAGGTTGACGAAATGAGAGTGGAAATGAGAGAGGTATTTGAAAGAATTACGGAGAAGGAAACAGAATTTAAATATTGATATTTTAATTTTTTAAATAAATTGCAATGTGACTTGATGTTTCTTTTTTCTTGCAAAAAAAACCATGTTATTCAGTTTCATGATATGTGTGGGCTACTAAAATTTCATGTGGGCTAACAGCATTTCTTATTCAGGGGCCCACTTGGCCCCTAAGGTATTCAGTCGAAGTTGGAACCCTGAGGAGGTAATCAGGATGAAAGGAAATCTGACCAAATTCTGTCCTCAACAAACTGTTTTCAAACTTCACCAAGTGAAATGGCGACCATTTTGAAAGTGGCCAATAATTATGTCCTGTGACTGTATATCTAGATGAGATATTGACTATCTCACAATTACAGACCCTCAAGCATACTACTACACCATTTGAACTGTTCAGTTGCCGTTCTGCAGACAAGGGAATTCGAAACAAACAAAATGTCAAATCATAAGATCTACTTGGAATACACATAACTCTTAGACTAATACGAATTTGACATGTTTAAAAATGGTGAAAATGTTTGAAAATTAAAATTAATTACTTGTTAGAATTTCAAATTGGGTGGTGTTGTCTTCAAAAGAAGGTATGAAGTGATCAAGACACTAGGAGTTGCTAAAGTAACGGTGAACATGTACTAGTCTACGGGAGAGTGGACACAGAGTCTCAGGTGACATTGTCTTCTTTGATATCCCTCTTTGAATTTTGGCAGGTGTCTTCAAAACCTTTTTAATGTACGTGTATCAAATGGGTACCTTTACGAGTATCATCAATCAACATGATAAATCATCATGATATTGAAACAATGCGGGCATTCCCCTATCAGGTTTAAACGTAAAATAAATACTTTTTTTTTTATTAAAAATGATTATTATTAACGATTTTCAAATTAGAATCTTTAATCATTATTCATCATTAAATTACATGTACATGTATTGATCTATTTATTTAGGATACATTTATTCTGAATATGCATATAATAAAAATTTCAAACTGTTAAATGTGCTATAACTGTAATGTTCATTTGCATAGCTGTATGAGACTTTGATTAAAGGTTGCAAATATACATTTAGTTGTACTACATGTACAAACTGAATTCCTCTTTAAAATTACTTGGGCATTAAGTAATCGAGAAAAAATCATAACATTTTTAGTAAAGGGTGACAATGTTACATTGTATGAAAGACGTAATTCGATTATTATTTTTTGAAAAGCATTCCGTTCTCGATGAGAATTGTTCATTCCCAATCTCAAAGCATTCCATTCCCAATAAGAACTGTTCTGTTCTCGCTGAGAACCGGTTCGTTCAAACCGTGCATTCCCCAAACAAAACTGTTCATTCCCAAACCATTCAGCATTCGTTCACCGTTCCATGGGTGTAGTAGTACACTTCAGGGTCTGTTGTCTTTGTTCCAAATCTGATGAAGTATACTATCAATGTCATTATTATGAGATTTGGCTTGATTTAGCTGCATTTCTGCAACTCTCAAGTCCCTATAGCTACGGAACTGCAGCTATATCAAACCAAATTTTACAACCTGTTCAGGCTAAAATTGGTTGTGGTAGTAACACCGTTTTGTCTCAAAATTTGGCTCAGCAACTAGTAAGCGTCACATAAGCAGAATATCCTCACTGTGAATCAGTAATTTTCAAGTTTGGAAATAGTTTAAATTCCTGCGAGGTGTTCATGTTCGCGAGGAACTGGAAGGCATCACGTACACGGTGCGCACCAGTCATGTTACACCGACACTTAACTGACACTCACTGAATTTTGTTCATATCATGAACTTGTGATGCCATTTGTCATTAAAGCGGAAATCGCTAATTATCGCAGTGCTTGTATCTCAAACATGATGTATCTTAAATTTATACTTACGTTTTCATTAGCTAGTAATGATACTACTATGTTACATACTTTTGGATTTATTGACCCTTTAGCCTTTCGTCATTCCCACAATATTGTAAACAGAAGAAATGTCGATCCCGATTCGGTTGTCGATCCCGACTTTTATTGACAACAAACGAAAATGTGTATCAGTCATTTCAAGATATTTCAAAATAGGTTGATCGTAAATACTCTGCAGGCCTCTTTGTATAGCACGCCGTTTTTACATTTATTCTGTTTTAAAGATATTTCATAAGGTAAAAATATCTTATAAAAGTTATGATATCTTCTAAAGTTTATGAGATATCTTATACCCTTTAAAAGATATCATAAGATATATAAGATATCTTATATTCTTTTCTTTATAATATGCCTTATAAAACATACACGATATCTTATATGCTTCAACGTTATAAGATATATATTTTATAATATGTCTCATGGTTGAATTTTTATAAGATATCTCATCTTATAACTTTTGTAGGATATCTTATAACTTTTATAAGATATCTTATAAAAGAAAGTTTATAAGATATCTCATATGTTTTATAAGATATCTTATAAACTTTATGAGATATCTTATCTAATACACGAGATATCTTATATATTCTATGATATCTTATATACTGTAGATTACATGAGATATCTTATAAAACATATGAGATATCTTATAAACTTTCTTTTATAAGGTAGCTTATAAAAGTTATAAGATATCTTATAATGTTTATGAGATAGCTTATAAAAATTCATTTATGAGATAGCTTATAAATAACAGGGCCGTAACTGCCGATGAGGCAGACGAGGCAACTGCCTCGTCTGATTTTTTGGCAAAAAAGAAAATAAAATTATATAAATGTTATATTATAGGATATATGTTTAAAATGAAGACAAGCACCTTTGTCTTTGACACCATATTACGATTCTTTACATAGTACAAATGAAACACAAACATGATAAATTGGGATTTAAAAAGTGTCATTTTCAGTCGTAAAGTCAATCGGCGGCCCCCAATCCCCTGCCTCCCCTGATTTAGAACCCTACTTACGGCCCTGAATAAAATATATACGATATCTTATCAAGTTCATGAGATACCTTATATTACATAAGATATCTTATATGTTTTATAAAATGAAAATAAATTTGTAAGATATCTTTTATTTTTGATAAGATATCTCATAAACTCATATCTCATAAGATATCTTATGAGATATCTTATATAGTTTATAAGATATCTTATATAGTTTATAAGATATCTTATAAACTTTAAATTATATGAGATATCTTATAAGATTTATCAGACATCTTATTAAAATTAGAAGATACCTCATAAATTATATAAGATATCTTTATAAAGGAATAAATATGGTATGCCATATCTTTGGATAAAAAAGACACATTTTAAAATCCTGTAAACATACTTTTTTCTAACGTCTAATCCGATGATGCATTACGCCCTTCAACAAATATTTCAGATATGATTGAGATTGCACGTATAATTTGAGAGAGGGATTTGGATTTGTTGGTATTTATAAGTACTCTCCAACGTCTACACCAGTTATTGATTAGTCATATCAATATGCAAGTATCTGTAGGTGGTTCAGATTCAAGTTTATTCAGTTTAGGGGCCCCAGAGATAAGGTGGGACCACAATAGGAGATCAAAGTTTAATATGGGAATACACAAAATCTTTCCAAAAGTCGCAGAGTCACACTAAATCATATACAAATGTAAACGTTCCCAAGTTCTTTCTTATGTCACTGTGGCTAAAGTTGGGGAGGGGTGCACATTGTTTTGTCCAATCTGTCTGTCCGTCTGTCTGAAATATGAACCTTGTTCCTAAATTTTGAATGGTGAGTGATAGGACTCTCATATGTTACATGTATATTCCTTGTTACAAGACCCTTCGTTTGATGCCAAGGTTCTTGACGCTCTGACCTATTATCTAAAGAAATTGACTTCGGCAATATCATCTGAACTTTTCATATTTTGTATTATTACTACTATAGTGCTACGTTTTTCAACGCCGTTTATGACGTCACAAACAAACGTCAATTTTACATAGTTTGTTTACAAAATGTCAGAAAGCAAAACTTCCAACATATACAGTAACATAAACAAATAACCAAGGGCGGGGCGGGGCGGGGCGGGGGGTGATCAGGTAATAAAGAAAATCTCCCATGGTTTGTGGTTTGATATGATTTATATTCAACGAGTTACGTGTTTTCTATCCCCGTCCAAATGTTAAATTTTTATCAACATGGTGTACATAGGCCTAAATTCTGTTTACAGTATGCAAAATTGCATATTTTAAACTATTCAAACCTCTGTATAAAAATCAATCTCAAAGTCACGATTGTTAATGCACAATTTACTTTGGTTTAGAAATATTTCTATGTAAAGAAAATGGTTAATTAAAGGAAAAGTTTTATTTTGTTATAAAACAGGCTATGAATAATGACCTATATAACTGCTTCATACATGTGAGGCACTACTACTTGTAAGAGAAATTCTAGTTTTATATTAATTCATTAAAATTAAACTTCCATGCTTACAAAATGGAGTGAAAGTTAGATATCCAGCACACACACATGTACACCCCCCTCCACAAAACCCAATAGAACACCCGTGTATGTATTTGTATATCATGATTGTCCCTGTTTTGTTATATTGCATTGTTATATTACATATTTCATCTGCGACAATACACCAGAGGTGGTATGCAGATTATTGGAGGAAGAAGAAGAAGAATGTAAAATTTAATTTAACACATTAAAATCTTATTTCTCGGGAAATTAAAAAGTGCCATCTACATGTTATGGACATTAAAACCAAACTTTTTAAAAAAAAAATTCTAAGGGAAAGCTAATACCTCCGAAGGGAAAATAATTTTCCATAGATATTTACGAAATCTGAGGAATTTTAAAAAAAGACACAAAAAAGACACCCCCCCTCCCCCCCCCCCCCCCCCAAAGAAACTTCAACTTCAAGATAACAAAGAAAAGAAGTATTCTATCTCTAAGAAATTAATTTCCCCTAAAGGTAACTTGATTTTCCTACAGGAATTTTATTTTCCACTAAGGTTTGCAAAAGTTTATGGGATATCGATTTCCTATTTAACATTAATTTTCCCTTAGGAAAGGTTATGATATCAGAGTTACTCCCCTTTATCGGATGTCAATGCCGTAACCAATCAAAACAATTTTTCATCGACACTTCGAACCTGTTCATACACAGAAAGAGAAATACCTGAGTGACCTGCTTACCTGAATAGCCTTTATACGACAGTTTTGTTAAATTTGGTAGGTATTGTAAGACTTTGAGCTCTAATATGTTTTCATACAGAATTGAAACCAAACCCAACAAAACAAAGAAAATATGCTCTCAACACGAGATCATGTTTGAAGTTGAACGTTATGTCAAACGTGCGCGTGCAGCAACAAATCAAACCTTGCCTATTGTTTGTTCAATGTTCAACGGTTTTGAATTTCCTTACGGTAATGTTGATTCCGAAAAACCTTCATATCGTACAGTCTGAAATATACCTTAAGAATCGATCGGGTGGTCATATTTTATTTGAGAAGTACTAGGCCCTAGGTTTTGACTTGAAAAGTTTGTTTACATTTTTAAGCTTTTCAGGCTACAAGGACAATGAAAATACTGTTTGAATTTCCACTAAAGAAAATGTGATTTTACAATGTTTATGACATTTGAAAGTACTGTAACAGATTGTGAGATTATTGACACAGATTATCTGTTGACAACAGCAAGGTCCTTCAATGCTTCTTGAGCACACACTCCCGAATACCTGAACATCATCACCTTGGGTAGAAAATCTAACTCAGATTGTTTATGATTCCTGAACTTCATGTCTATTCTACAATTTTCTGTGTCCACTCGGGTACTGAGGTAGACCAGTGTTAGGACACTAATTCCTTGCCTTTTTTGACAATTTTCAATCGACAGTAGTTGTGAGAGGTTAATATTACTATAGAATAGACTTCTTAATGCATTTAGGATTTTTACTGAATCTGATGATATCATTAATTTTTATTTTTAGACTTTCATGGAACAAAATACTGCATCAAATAGCATACAAACAGTAGTACTACCAAGGTTCCACCATTCACAGTAGATTAGTGGTAAGGGTGCTTGCTTCCCAGCTGGGAGGCTCAGCTTAAATTCTTGGTCACTGCAACAGTGTCAAACCTCAGGTTAACATAGGTACTGACTGTTCTTTCACCAAGCACTCGGCATTAGAAGTGGAAATCAGGATCTTTCAGATATGATCTTAAAAAGGAAGGTTCCTAGCCCTGGTATGTGTTAGCACATTAAAAAGTGCCATGCATAGGTCATCATTTGTGTCATGTCATCTAAAGGTGATGATGTCTCAAAACAAGTGAAAAATTCTCAAATGGGACGTAAAACAAAGCAAACAAATCTACCAAGTTTCCTTAAAGTGTCAGATGATGAAGTAATTGTCAGTAAAATGGGGGGGGGGGGGGATATATTTAATGGTGCAGTCACACAATGTCAATACCACTTTCCATTGAACTTACTCCATTCAGTTCCCTAATTGCTTTGTGTGTACTGTGAACACCCACATAGAAATGAGTGTCTGTTTGATCAGATGAAACACTCTTGTCATTCGTTAGATTAGGCTCTTCAGATCAAGTTCCGGTAGAAATAGTATATATATTTATGTTGCATCATTATGATGTTTTGTAACATTCTGAAGAAAAACATCAATCAAAATGCCCTTTAATGGATATACTAAGGAAAGTATATGATATTGTTTACATTTTGCCAACACTCTCATTCTTGTCAACATAATGAATAGAGAGTTAGAGACCAAGTATAATATTCTGCCTGTTAATCTAAATGATCATTAAACACATAGTATGCATTTCAGAAGTAGTTTCTTATTAATATTTTTAAGGAGGAAGGCTACACTAGAATTTGATGTGGATGAAAAGTGAAAGATATATACAACAATACTTTGAAATTGAAAACTTTAAGATTTACTTTATTTAGTCAAAAAATCAGGAGCTGACAAATAGATATCTAAAGCACTTGCCCTTTGGCAAGTGCATGGCCAAAATTCACTTGCCCTACTTGTGATTTTATTCGCCCTACCTACCTAATAAGACAGCAAAACATAGTTCATGTCATTCTTTTATCTTTATTTTTTCGGGACCAACTTCAAATTCAGCATAATATGATTCCTGTGAGCATAACTGGTTTGATGAGATGTCAGTTCTTCAACTCTAAAAATTGTGTCCACTTAACATAAATTTACATTTCCAATGTTTCTTTACCAATTGCAATGATACCAATTTCCTCATGAATGTAACGCAGATGTGAACAATGTATATGATTTTAATAAATATTGATTATATTATATAGTACGTCTATTTTAACGGCTGAGAATTCCGACAGAAATGAAATCAGAATGTAAACAAATAAATTTCATTTTTTAAAAATGCTCAAGGGTATGAACTGCAACACTTTCACGGCAGCATACTTTTCATCAGGAATAAAGCATGGCAGTCACTGCCCTCGTGTATTTTCAAAACTGAAAGTTATTTTTTAAATTCTGGGGGTTGGTGAAAATTGGAAAATCCCTGCAGTAAATACAAAAGTTTGCCAACATTGTCACACCTTAAGTAGATATTGGCTCTGCATCATTCACATCGTTATTTGTTGTCAGGTCTCGATTCAGTGGTTGGTGATTTGCTCTTAGAAATTGTTAAAATTTCTTCATTGTCGGCTTTCTGGTGCCAATTTGTCTACCAATAAGTGTTCAAACCTGCACTTCAAAATATTAGTAGATTTGTATTGAATAAAGACTCTCAATGACACAGATTAAACTGGTTCGCATATTTTACTAGTTAAATACATAACAGCAATAACTCATGATAATTTATGATTTCAGTCCAATTGTACGAAAGGTTTTATTTTATTTTTTATTGATTTAGATTCTCTAAGTCACTTGCCCATGAACAAGTGGTTATTAGATATTAATTTGCCTGACCAGAAAATCCATTTGCCCCAGATGTCGGGCAATGGCATTTGTCAGCGCCTGCAAAAAATGCAGTTTCAGTTACTATTGAAACTGCATTTTAAGAAAAAATTAAAACCCCTGCTAAACTCGAACCCATGATCGACAGTTCTGCAGTCAACATACAAACCTACTGAGCTACTCTGCTAGGCAAGAGTCACTTAGTCACATTTGGTTTGTGGGCCATAACTTAAATATTGTGATTTAGCAATGAAATATTACTTGATGAGTATCTTCATCTCAAAAGGATGAACCTCTCTGCTTTTGGGATGAAAACATCTTGATTTAGCACTGAAAATTGGACGAAGAGTTTTTTGAAGGTGTTTCTCACAATTCAAACAAATAACTATAGATACAGTCTATGCGAAAGACATCGGACCGTCGGACCTGACCGATGTGCAGTGCCTCAGGTCCGATGTGTCATTTTTTACACCGGACCGGAATGTCCGATGTCTCAGTATTCGGTTTTAAGCTTTATTATTTTGACGCGGAGTCAATTAAATGTTTGTTATAAGTAAAAAATATCACACAAATCCAAATACGTAAATGAATGTGATTAAACCGCATGGACCGTCTAAAGTATTATGCGGGAGGGATCCCTGGTATAGTATTACTAGTATAATAAATAAGATTTCCTTGCTTTTGCATTTTCACGTGTTTCTCTTTTTTATATTAGGTTTTTCGGTCTGACAAAATTTGGTTCGGTCCGGTGTGTTCATTGATTACACAGGACCGAATGTCCTGTGTGGTCCAAAAAACTTTCGTATAGACTGTAGATAGGGGACAAAAATGTTCCAATTTTGTTAATTGACAATATCATGATTGTACATGTTTCTAATGTTCCAGGTGTCAATCATTTCAACACTTTTGTCAAGAACACGGCGTAGTGATTGAGATGTGCATATTGTGAAGCGGCAGTACAACACTTCCTTGTTATCTGTTTACTGAGTCCAAAGCGTGAACATTTTAGGTATGTTGCATATATATATAATAATGAGAGTTAGGTGCAAGATCAAAAGTTAATGTATGACAAAAAACTGAAGTCATTTAGTTTTTGCCCAATGTACATGCATGCTGAGTGTTGATCCAAATTGATTATCAAGTACAAGTATTAAAAACACTCTATATACCTTTTCTACTGTTTATTTACAAATGAAAGTGTACGTGTAATCATTAAATGTATATTAAAAAGTTAATTTGTTCCCAAAATAATTACAATGCTAATGTTGAACCACATAATATGTTTCATCCCAAGTACATAGTACTCCATGTGATAAAAAAGATACAAAGCAATCAAAAACACACATTGCTTTATATCAGGATTACTTTGACAGTGTCAAGTTCTGTATACATACATTTATTAAAGTTGTAAAAGATACAAATTTTGCAGGACTTGTTGGGCAGTACTCTTTATATTAATCCAGCGACTGATGATGTCAGATTAGTTTGCATAATATCTGGGAAAGTGATATGTATTAAGGTATTAAATTTTTCTTAACAAATTGTTGTGACCATGAACAATTTGTACCCAAATTGGTTTAACCAAAATGCTATTTAAAAGAAGTAATCTGTTGCTGTTTGCTAAGATTGACTGTTGACTGAGATTTCATCACTATTGACTGAGATTCTATGCATACAAATTTATGACATCATTTAGACATAGGCTTATCACGTAAATGTTAGTTTTTAAGTTCATTTACATGAAATTTTCATTACGAGGAGCTATATGATAAAACAATTATTACACCCATTATCTGGCCATAGTCCAGAAAATTTTCCCATAGGGTCTGTGACCAACATAGTGTGTTATTGCCCTCGACCTTCAGCCTCGGATTAGAGCACACCAGGTTGGTCATAGACTTAGGGGGAGATATTTTACACTGTAGCCTGATAATGAGTTTAATGATTCTATGTAATATGTCCCCATATTGGCTTTGGTCTGTCTGTCTACATCTGTGTTTCCTTGTTTACAACTTTAACCTTTGTCTTGAACTTTACAAGATAAAAACTTCATACCATTTTTACTCACATGTATATAAGTTGGTTTTGGGAGTGAAATTTTGACTCTGAACTCTGAAGTCTATGTCTGAGTTGTACGTGCACACTACTGCCAGACATTTTTTCTGCATAACTTGCGACATTTGAATGTATTGAAGCGTGAATGTCAGTTTAACCAGAAACAAATCAGCAAGGGTGAATACTGGGTACTTACCACTGTGATGTTATTAATGAAAAATGTATTTAATTCGTCATTTTATACATACGTCAAAATTAATACACAGCATTATTTTACAAAGAATGAGTCCAATTTGTTATGTACATTGGTATTCTGTATTTTCTGAATCAATTTCTGTACAGAAGCAGTGCACTAGAAAGTAGTAAGATTTGCAGGTTGGATATGTTAGTTTTTTAAAATCTACCTGTAATATTCATGAAAGGAGGTGTGTGCCATTTCGAAACACAGACCCCAGTATGGTCATTGTCAATTAATTAAAGGGGCACATACATGGATATTGATACCCATTATCTATTATAATTAAACCAGTGGCGGATTTAGGGGGGCAGTCAGCGTGCGCTCCCCCTAAAATTTTCAAATTTAAGGTAAATCATGGTATCTTGTTTAGAAAAATGTACTAAACGATAAAAGAAGCAATAATTTCTTCTACTTTTTGAGACTTAAATGATAAAATCTTTTGATTTCTTGAATTACTTTATTGGGAGAACTTAATTTTTTTCCAAAAACCCTTAAAATTTGCATCATTTAATTAATTTCACCTTATAAAAAATGATAGAAAATAGTACAAATAACTAAATAGGAGACATATTTCAAGCTCTGTAAAATCCAGGAGCTTCCAAAGGCGTCGCCCCCTGGGCCCCCACCAGGGCTTCACCCTGGACCCACAAGGGGCCTCAAGGCAACCCCCAGCCTCGTAATGTGGCACCCCCATAACCGCAATTCCTGGATCAGCCCCTGTAATCTACAGTAATTAATTGATCATCCAATTATTTGACCACCCTTCACCAGATGGACGGCTTGGCTGGGGCACTGAGAACCGATAGCTTGGGAATCGAGCATATCTCATAATCAATTTTTCTCCTAAATATCGAAGATTTAAGAGGTGCAATTATAGTTCCAATCACCATGCTAAAAGTATAATCTGTAAAATATCATTTTCTTACTTATTCAGTGTATTTGACATAGGTTGTAAGTAACAAAGATCAAGATCAACGTTCCAAAAATATATACAACAAAGAAACACAACTCTTCTAATACATGTAGGTATTAAGTTGACAGACAGTCTGATAGAAAATTCAATCCAACAATTCTCTGAAGGTCTCCAACTTTTATGTATGCAGGTTGACTTTTATGTGAGTATATATGGTACTTGGTTAAGGATGATAACACATTGTCAAAATTGTCAAACAGAATTACTACATTGATGCAAAAATTAAATCAGAAATATACACCCCCCCCCTGATTTATTTTCTTCCATATCTCCCAAATTCTTCATAGGCAAGATTGGAACTGGCCAATAGTAAAAGGATAGCTATTCATGAGCAAATTTAAGTCTGACAAGGTGAATGTCTATACAATCTCTCCATGGTGTTCTCTCATTAGTAAAGATATATGAAATTCTTGATGGGTTTCATATATGTAAGCAAATAATATGTATGCATAATTCACATTTAGATGGAACAAAGTGGGTTTTTTTTATATAAATGTATCATCATTACAGCATTAGCAAGATTGAGTTCAAACGATAAATTAAGTGCACTGCATGTATAATGAGCAAACTATTTTGATTAGGTTTAATTTTCTTAGGTATTGTGTAAAGGCTCAAAGCCTAAAAGATTTAAGTGTGTGAGAGGAGTTTAGACATGGTTCATGTGAAGTAAGAAGAAAAAAATGGGTTAGAGGTCCATTTTGAGTTCCTGAATATGCATTTTCTTTATTTTAGAATATTCTGGAGATATTATTGTACAACCCAAGGCAGAATAATAAATCTGAGTTATCTTTCTTTGTTGAATTAAATCAAGTATGAATCATTCATTATTCAAACAATTCTATTTAATTGTTATTTTCATTCAGTAGACTGATATTGTAGTCTAAGACTTAACGCTTACTCTTCTGATTTACATGTAATTTTTACTTTACAACTCTGAAATATGATGCATGTATGACTAGTAATGCAGTATGTACTTCTAAACCCTGCAGTTTCAGTATTCTTCTTTTTCATATAAAGGCTTCACATTAGACCCTGAGCCTCTTGTGACAGTCAGATCAGGGTGGGGGAAGGGAGGGACCCTTTTTGGAGGGGAGAAAATTACTCTCAAGGAGCAAGAAAATAAATATTAATTTTATAACATCCAATCCAATCACCTAATACATCTATTTCAGTTTTGTTAGCTGGATCCAGGGTTTTGACTTGGGGGTGCTACCTCCCTGAGCATCCACCAGTTGGGGCTTCACTTCTGTGCAGTGATACTGAAAGCAGGTTTTTTTAAAGGTCTTGATTTCAAGGAAAATTAGGGAAAATAGCAACATTTGCTAGAAATTGGAGAAAATGGTTCATACTGAAAACCAATCCAGAGTGCATTAAGGTATAATTGAACTCCTTCTGACTTTTAATTTGGTCAAAGCTTACCTCATTCAAATAAGCAGAGGCCAAAAAATTGGGTTTACTTTACAATTTTGAAGCAAAAATTGTAATCTGTGGACCTGTGAAGAAGATTTATGAACAATAAGGCTACCCTGCTTGATCTGTTTTCATTGTTTGGGAATTTCAAAGCAAAAATTGGGAAAAATACCCGCTTTTTAGGATTGGGAATGGGGCCTTATTTCGACCCCCCCCCCCCCCCATCCCCACCCCACAGACCATAAAAAATCCCTGGAAAGTGTCACTCTTCCACTTACCCTACATTCCATGATGAAATTACAGGAGCCACTGGGGACTCACACCTTGAACCCAGGCTGCTATAACATTTTCTGAAAATAATACTCAGTATCTGAAAATATTACTCAGTATCTGAAAATTATAAGACCTATGCTCCTAAAAGTGTAGGGGATTTTGGCTTGAAAATCTTAATCTTTAATTCAAAAGCTTCCAGAATATAAATCATCTCACTGGGGACCTGAAAGGCAGTCCCCAAAAACCGACTTGTCAGACACCCATTTCAGTATTCCCCTTGCTCATTTTGCTGCATAGAAAGCACTTTTATGGTATTTTTTAACAATTTGTTGGTTGTCTTTGTCTCTATTTATCACTTACAGTACAGGTACTTCACGATCATTTATATCTTGGGTATGTCATAATCTGATGAATTAGTAAACTTTATGACAAATATTAAATATTAAACAGATATGCGTAAAGATGATGCAGCACCAGTTCCATCTGAACAATTTTACTGCAGTCACATGCCATCACTTTCATTTTCAATCTATACATGTGTGTATGCTGCATGTACTAATGGTCTACTTACAATATTTAAACAAACATTGCTTACAAAAGGGTGGTTCTCTAAAAATATTTTTACAGAACGTGTTTCCAATTTAAATGAAATTAAATATATATAAGCATGTGTATGTGTAAATCCAGTTTGAACAAAGGATTAGCCACATTACTGGTATATACTTCTCTGATCCCCGATTAGTGGTGACACATTGTGTGACTAGAGTTTTCTTCCTTGCTTTTAGTAGATCAACTGTGAGGAATGAAATATATAGCTGACCCATATTAATTGATTATTGAATTTATTGAGAAGTTGTCAATGTGAAATGTGTCTTAATTTCTGAAATTTTTCATGCATTTTTGCAGAAAGTGATTGTATGGACTGGTGTATTGATTGGAGTAAGAATTTTTTTTGGAAGGTCTTTGGTGGATTTTGATTGTTTGGATCATCACTACAGTAAATGTGTTTGTTTTGTCTTAGTGACATTTACTCTTGGGAGCTGCCAACCCAAATAAGTGATGCTTGATTTTGTGTAATTAAATCTATAAATCCAGAATCTATCACTTTCATTTATTGGATATAGCTTCACAAATAATTGCAGTAGTGGACTTTTACCTCAAATCCAACATATAAGGATAAAATTATACTGATTTTTGCTGTTTATGTCACAGACAGCTTGAAATGTATGCAGGAGTTCCGCAGCATGAGTAAGTACTATATTAGATTGTCGTAACATAGCACCTGTTGTCAACTGTGTGAACTTTCTGCCGTGATTATGCACACTCTATGTAGCTGTCCATGTTCACTCCTCATCATGTGAACATGTGTTCATGTTTATATATTGATCAATCTCTTCCTGCTGCATCGTGAGCTCTGTTGCTTGAACATAAATTTCATCCAGAATGTGTTATGCAATTGCCTTCTTGCTTCCATAGTACTGAAAAGGGAGGTGAAAATATGTGTTTTGCAATGTTTGACCTTAATTTTAATGGTGATTGTTTGAAAATTTGAATGTGTGTAAATTTGATAAGGACAGAAAAATTTGTTTACTCAAGTTTAATTAATTATTAGATTTTATTGCTTTTATTATTTTCAGTTTTTGAATTTACTGAATCTGTAAAAGAAATCAATATTGTGAACAAAAATTGAACATGTCAGTCACTTCCATATGTCATAAGTTCTATGAAACCAATGATCCATGTCAATTGTTGTAAATGAAAAAGGTATATCAAGTAGATTATTGAAGTAGAAAATTAATCTTTGACACGTTAGTGTCAGTGTTTTTAAATTAGATTCTAACAGACTTGTTGTAGGAGTAACACAACTAATTTGTTCAGTTTTTGTCCATTATTCAGATTTCATGACTGGATTATCTTCCCATGCTTTTGGGTGATTTGTGCTTTGAAAGTAAGATCTTCGGGGCCCATTCAAATTAACTAAGTCACTCGAGATCACTTTGCTTTTAACCATTTTAGCTCACCTTGACGAAGTCAGGTAGAGGTGATGCCTTGCCTGTGTTTTGGGGCTCAATTCAAGCTTCCCAATACTACACTGAGTGGCCAAAAGTATTGCAACAAACATGGCTGACGTCATCACAATGTAAATATCAGCTGCATGGAAAAAACCAACTTTAATGAAATAAGCATTATTTATTTATCATTTTTTTCCTAGTATTTTGTTGCAAAGTCTTTCTGAATAATAACTTGTCGTAATCTTGAAGATATTGAAGCATGGAAGCTACCGATATGTTTAAGAGAGGCCATTCCAAATTATTGTCACTGCAGCCATATTAGGTCATCCCGGTTTTTAATATCATCAAACTCACGGGACAGTTTCATTTTGATACAACGCCAGACATTTTCAATGACATTAAGGTCCGGGAACTGTGCAGGCCAGTTGAATTTTGGAATACTGTTTTCTTGTTTCCAAGTATTGGTCTGTCTAGAGGAGTGGGGGTGGCATTATCGTCTTGGAAAATAAATTGCTGATTTCCAAAAACTTTGCTAACAACGGGCCGTAAGTGATTATCCAGCAATTTAATACACTTTGCTGAGTTTAGATTTCTATCAACAGGTACACGAACACCAATACCATAATAGGTAATACACCCCCAAAACATACAACTTACTCTCACGGGCGTTTTGCGTTGGTTCAGACGGTAAGGTTTCCACTTCTCAGACGATTTTCTCCACAAACTTACAGAGTTATTTTGTCCAATGACTACCTGTGTTTCGTCTGAGAAAATAACTTTCTACCACTGTTCAGGTTTTCGATGTCTTTTCCTCGGCACCACAAAATTAGGCGTTGTTTGTTGACTTTAGCGATTGAAAGCGTTTTCTGAATTTTGCCCCTCCTGTATCCTTCCTGGTGTAACTTACGACAAACAGTTCTCCTGGACACATTTGTACCTTCATTCCTATTAAAAGTTGATGTAATGTCTTGAAGAAATTGTCTTCTGTTAGTTTTCAGAATGCGATAAAGTTTCCGATTACCCCTCTCATCTATAACTCGGGGCCTTCCACTCCGGGGATCGTTTTTAACACTTTCTTTTTGACGGAATTTTTTCAAAACTCGTCCAACAGTGCTTCGATGGATTCCCAATGATTCACTAATTTTGTTGTCATTAAATCCCTTTGAATTTAGAATTACAATCCTTTCCTTTAGGTCCTTTGACAATTCTCTCTCATTCTTCGACATTGTTTTCATTCGATACCTTACCGGAAATCGTCTGCTACTTTGAATTACAAACGGTTCCCCATATAATTCGTACCCTGGTTAATTCGCATACCTGACATCACGACCCATGCTTACTTTGTTACGCGTCAGCAATAAAAATAAAATTTGAAGCGAGTAAAATTGTGATGACGTCAGCCATGTTTGTTGCAATACTTTTGGCCACTCAGTGTAGTATGCACACAAGACCAAACTTCTATAGATGTAGCTACTGTCCTGATATTCAGATGCTGACAAGTTACAGGTTTTGGATCAGATTAAAGCTGCGTGTCGACCAAGGGGTTCCTTTTTTTTTTTAAAACTACATGGTCAGAGCTACAACTATTTGACCAAACTTAAACTTGGCTTGAACTTTATACCTACAGTTATAAAACTACCATGCTTGTTTTGGATGCAGAGTGTGAACAACATTTTCAAAATAAATTATTAGGTTAAAGTTTTTGGACTCGGAGCCCATTCCAAGCTATATGTTGACTAATTCTAACTTGACGTCTAGGGATGTAAACTACTATGCTTGCTTGGGATGCTGAGTGTAACCTAAATGTTTGAGATCAATAGTCCAGCTGGTTATAAAGTTTTGGAAACCTCATTCCCAAGAAAGTATATGTTTTATGTTTGGTTTAAGTTGCATCAAGGGTTTGCTTACCATGCTGAGAATGGTGATACAAGTTGATGAAGATGAAGATCAATGGTGCATTTTCAGAATGATATGGATTACCTTTTCTTTTACTAAGTCAACATTCAAATTACATGACAAAAATTTTTTTTCCCGTCAAGGTGAGCTATATGGGCTTTGCCCACCCAATGTTTATTTTTCACATGTATGTGAGAAATATGTATGTAATGTATACAAGTAATCTTTATTGTTACAAACCTGCATTCTCTTGAATTTGATTTAAACAAAAATTATTTTAACAATAAGTGAATTTAATTTGATTACATATGAGCTCTAAATGTTAGGTGAAACTAGCAATCATTGTCATTGTAAAATTAAAATGGATATCAGATATCAACTGATCAATGCAAAACGAGTAGTTGCATATAAAATGATTGACTGTAATTGGGCTGAAATGTCATATATACAGGAGCACTGGGACTACCACAGCTATGGTTTATTTGAATTTACATTGAAGAATGTGAAGTCATTGACAGCATTCCAAGTCAATAACGCTACCAAGGTTGCTTTGTGTATTAGAAGCTCTTTCACCTTCTTTCACATTTGCAGACTTTACAATGATTTCAACACTTTGTGGTGTTAATTTTGAATTTCATCAATCATTTATTCATCAAAAGCGATCCTATGAATAGTAAGCATATTCAATTGTGTGGAGCTAACATGTGTACAGAAAATTTAGGTGTTATGACTAAATGATATCTCTTTGTGATGGGTTCTGCTGTTTGATATCACAATCAATGGAAATTTAAAATATACATTCAAGAAATTGCACTGGTGCACCATATATTATCAGTATTTTCTACAACATGGTGTAGTATGATATATATCAGGTGGTGTTGATATCGTCAATGTTGAAAACGATATCCATTGTCTTTGTATAAATCTTTTGATTATCAATATCAGCTGCACATCGATGAAGGAATCATGTATTGTTGAGCCTATCGTTGATATTGAAAACAGTCCTTGCTTGCATCTTTTAATTGTCAGTAATGAAAACAATGTTAAATCATCATGCCCATGCATTTTCTTATTTTACACCCCCCCCTTAAAAAAAAAACCTGTGTATGGGAGGGGGTATGTTGGAATTGGTATTTCTGTCAGCGTTTTTTTTCACCGTCTATCCGTCTGTCTGTAGGCATCATTTTGTTCGGACATGTTCTAAGAGACTAGCAGGTGGATTTTTCTGAAAGTTTTAATACTCGATCTTTGTCTACCATGTAAAGATGTGCACCTGATATTTCCATCATGATTAGAAAGAGGGTATTGCACCGATTAGGGAAATTTCCCTAATCGGAGCTCCGTGCCAGCACTCATGAGGTAAAACTGCAATCGTAACTACTCAGCTATTTCCGTAACTGCAATTGAACCTTGTATGTGCATCGACGCCATCAGAGTCTGTTGCCATCAGGGCTGTGCGGTGCACCGAAAATTTCGGTGCACCGTAATTCATACCATTCAATTCGATGCACTGATTACAAATTCCAGATTTCGGTTCGGTTCAGTTTAGATTTTACTTACACCAAAACAACAAATATGGCGTCCGAGTGATGTGCAGAACATATGGTTTTTTATGCAACAGAGATTTAAATCACTACTGTGTTGAGAGTTAATAATTAGCATTTTCACCATTCAGATACCAACAGAATATGGTCTGTAAGATCATTACAGTTTATCTTTACATGACATATAGCATTTCTGTCAGTGGTGGAGTGAAATTAACATCGTAGGTAATGACACAGATTTGACAGTTAATATGAGAGAAGTAAATCAATAAGGAGAGATTTTCAAAGACTCAATTGATAGAATTGTTGAATTTTTGCATATCAATGAAAACAATATCATATACATTTTAGATTCACTATAAATTTGTTTAATAATCCAAAACTATTATCAAAGTTATAAAATGCCATTATGAATAGATATGATGTTTACAAATGAGGACATATAGATATATAACTTGAATAAAATCAAATCAACTCATTAAAATTGTTAATTTTTGTAGTGTACGTCACTAGATAAATTGGACCTAACATGAACCGAATCAAAAATAACCAAACCGTGCTGTTCTGAATCGAAACCGAACCGAATCGAGCTAACCCTGAATCGTCCCAGCCCTAGTTGCCATGTGTACGCAAATGTAACTATGACGTCACAGTCGTATGTTACAATATGAAACGCGAGCTTTCAAATGCATCTAAGATATCATACATATGTAAGGTATTCTACCACTATAAATTTCCACTTATATGTTTATGTATTAGAGTGAATAAGACGTTAATTTACAAAAACTGAATCTGTGGTGAAAATCTAAATAACACATTATACAGGGATTCGGTTCTGGCCTTCTAACCTCATCCACAGGCGCGCTTCTGGCGAAGAAATTGATGCAATTCTTGCGCCAATCAACATTCGAGTCTTCTTAATAGTTACGGAAAAGGACGAGCGCATGATCCATTGGTAAAACCATCCATATTTATACTTTTATTACGTATTTGCCATTTAAATACCTGTAGGATTCCCCAGTACTAAGGGCAAGCCTAATACATTTTATGTGTCAATACATTATACATGTAGTCTATAAACATAATTTTTGAAATCATGAAAATTAAATTGTCTTCACATTTTCTTCTGATTATCAGATACAATGTACATGTATACGGTTACATGTTTAATATGAGTGTATACAATGTTTCATATTCTATACTAACTCGTATTTATTATTTTCTACAAGCATCTGTACATGACTCTGACCACAAAACAAAATATAGGAAGTTTAATATGCATTAATAAAGTTCAATAAGTACATGCACCTGAAAACATAATTTGATTCACCATAGCAATTTGCTACTGGAATCTTATCCACTCAAACTGTTTAAATGTCATTTACCTTGTTTGGCCTTATAGTTTTTCTTTCAAAGCTTTGCAAAGTTCACAACGGTTTTTCATAAAAGGCAAGATGCCTTTGTCAACACCTTTCACTCAAAAAAAAAGTTCTCATCATTAGCAACCTTGACTTTTAGAACACAGATATTGAGTCTATTTCACAAACTAAACAGTGTCCAGGTTGGAAGCTTATTTCAAACTCGGTACATTGTAATAAACAGAGATTATATTGACATGAAACATTTATAAAAACTAGAAGTGTGTTTCAATTAAGAACAAAATCTAGATGGAAAACATAATATGAAAAGAAAAATATTTTGTTTGTGAGGGATTTGAATCCAGAAAATGTAATATG
The DNA here is from genome assembly GCF_947568905.1 of Ostrea edulis. NCBI lineage: Eukaryota > Metazoa > Mollusca > Bivalvia > Ostreida > Ostreidae > Ostrea > Ostrea edulis. The sequence goes on along the minus strand of NC_079166.1, from coordinate 48,450,949 downwards.
AAAAAAAATATTGTATTCGCGAGAGATTCGAACCCAGTCATTTTAAAAAAGAAAACATCTTTGCATACAAAAGTCAATGACCTAATACCCACTAAACCACGCAGTAGACATACAGGTGAAGTTGAAAATAATATCAGTGAAGTTGTTTCGATTTTTTGAAATTCACAAAAAATGTCCTTGTGAAACAAATTTCAAAGCGACAGTTTTTTAGTGAAAACTCAAAGAACATATGTTCATGCTAAAATCATTTTGTTTCATGGAGCCAGTTTTTCTTAAATTCGGGGATACCCCTCCATTTTAATGTTAAAAATCATATAAATCGCTTATTGCTTGATTTAACTCGAATTATTTAGGCTAAATTTTGTCAATACACGTCTTTTAAACTTATTTTCAAAAATGTTTGAATTCAAGGCATATAAGTTCCAATTCAGGTTTTATCATATTTTTGAATAATAATTTAATTTTATCGATCTGTCAAATTCTGAAATGGGATGGGTACAAATTAATGAGCAAACACGAAAGACACAGTGATACTAAACGGAAAGAGAGGGTGGAGAATTTCAATAGTGGAATTTTTCCTTATTTCCAGTTAATTAAATGGTATTCATAGTGACAATGCTTTTCATGCTATAGGGACAACTTCATCTGCAGCTTGTAATGTAAGTCTTCACTGAGATAAGTATTGATTCCACACACAAGGAGAATTTAAAACAGAAGTAACTGTGTACTGACTAATGAACACATGTGGAGTGCCATTCATTGGAGAATTAATGTGATTACTCAATATTAATTATTGATCTTCTGTGCCCATCATCTTAGGATCATCTATTTCCCCCACTCCATCTGTTGATTGTGTGTCACGTAGAAAACTCCACAGGAAATTCCCCATAGAAAATATACCCCTAGGGAAGATTTATATGTATACTGTGAGGATCATGAAATCTTGTTTGGAGGGGAGGGGGGGGGGATATTTTCTACATTGGAAAACCCTCTTGGAGAACTTTTCTAAATTCATTTGAAAACTTTTAGTGGGAAAAAAGACTTTTCTATAGGAAAGGTGACAGGTTCGAGCTCACTTTCAGTTATAAGTAAAGCAGAATATTAACAGCATATTCTAATAAATGAGGGTATAGAGGTATGTTTGGTTTGTTTAGTCTTTTAATAGATAACCATTAATTATTGGTCAAAACTTTTAAAGTTTTTCTAGTGAAAGGTTCAGGATGAATCTCCATGGTGAAAATATCTTTTTGCTAGATACTGCAGAATGTAAGACTAGACTCAGTGGTATCGGTAGGTTAATCGATACTTGACATCTCACATTGTGCTCTTAGAAAAAGCACTTTTAACGTATCTGCATTGTCTCAGTCCACCCAGCTATATATGGGTGTGGGAAGGAAACTTGCTAATTGGAAGAGAAAAATGATACTTATTATAGGACCTTGGTATATGTATAAGTTTTGTTACTAAGGATTCTGAGAGGCATACCATTAATTTAAAAGTAAATATTCTGAAAGCAACTCACATCAACATTTACTGACTGATCAAAATAAGAATGAAGTCTATTTCATGCTACTTATTAATCTAGTAAGTTTCCTGACCCAAAGGGAATTTATTACAATTAGTATTCTAACTGTAATATCATCCATGACAGTATATATACACTCTGCAGTGGAGGTATTGGATGTTAAATGTTGTAATTAACTGATTGCTTCATCAGAAACATTGTATTTCACACAACTATATACTAATGGTTAATAACTTCACTTGACAGAGATTAATGTCATTCAAAGATGTGACATTGTTCATACAATATTTATCACATCAGATTACATTTTGCTGTGACTCCAGGGAGGGAACAATTTATATAAAAGGTATTTGAAATATCAAGAGCCATTGTTATTACAAGAGAAGTACAGAACTATTGCAAAATGCTGTTTGGCCTTGTGTCAGGGTGGTGTCGCAATTGTGTAATGCTGTCTGGATACATTATAAGTTTCTGTAATATTAATGTGGGGCTATAAGTGGTATTGACTTTTTAGACCAGTGTCTTCTGCAGCCATTGCCTATCAATGAATAAAAGATTGGACAGGTGGATCAATAGATTTCACCTTTCTCCTCAACTGTGCTAAATGGAATGATTTACCTGGTCAGGTGTTTACACCCAGCTATATAACCGCTGTGTCAATACAGAGGAACGAGCTCTCTTCAACGTAGTTGGTTTAAAGGTCTAGCAATTTCTGTCACAGAAGACTTGTAAAAGCCTGTTGATAACGAAGTAGCGTCACAAAACAAGATGGCTGCCTATATCTGTAAACATCTCAGCACTTCCTGATACTGTGAAATTCTGTGAAATCCATTTTTCTGTCAGATTTTTTTGCATGTGATTCTGTGCCAGTTTTAACACTGGTCTTTCTGGGCTGTGCAATCATGGAGCCAAGTTATAAGATGGGGAAATACAGTCCTAACCACCTATTGGAACAGTAAGCTCAGAGAAATTTTTTTATTTTCATTTTGGTTTTTAACATTCTAGATAAAAATATTTTGAAAGTTTTGCTCATCCAGGAAGTTTTTTGCTACCAAGAAACTGAAATGTATATTCACCATAAAGTAATTTTATGAATTTAATTAGATTTTGGTACATTTGTATGTGTTCTCGGATATATTGACTTTTGTGTTGAGAAGATATTGATGTTAAAGATTTAAATCACTATGTATGTTCCTTCTGACTTGAGCTCTTTTATGGGCGATTTAATGCTAAATGCCATTCTAATGTCGCTTGGTCGGTTGACAGGTCATGTCCAGAAGATCAGGGCATAATCACATTAATTGTAATGATTCTCTGTCAGCTTATCATTGAGGATTTTTCTCTGAATAGCAAGAGTTCAGAAAATTAATGAAAGGCAGATCACTTAATAAATTAACATTTTGTTTTTAATTACCAGGTATTATGTTGCTTTCTGACCACATGGAAAATTCTGGTTTTTGCATTATGCACAGAGAAGTACTTTTTCGAGAATATGTAGATAGGAAATTTCATGTGTTCTAGGGTTTGGCTATGGTATGATACCGTATAAGTAGAAATTTTAGCGAGGATTTAATTGTGGCATTATTAGCGACAGTGATGAGGTCACCAAAATTTGATATCGCTAATTATTCCATATTGGAGGTAATAGCTATCATCCTTGGAATTATAAAGTCGCTAAAAGTAACTCTCGCTTATATTTATATATATATACCCATATTCATGGACAAATAGCTAAATTTGTGTCTCACCAAAAATAGCACTTGTACAGCATTTTGCATGCTAGATTGGCCTATGGTGGATATTTAACTAATAAGCTTTGACCATATATTTACTGTAATACTTTGTTATAAGAGTGATAATTTCAGGGCTTATAAAACAAGCTCAGGGTAGATAATTGTAGGGATCCTTTGAAGTTTCATTTGGTGGTCAGAATCCTTGGATCAGACATATAATGTCATATAATAAGGGTTTAAAACTGTACATGAAGACATAGCCTTTGATACTTTTCTACAAATCCTCCATCATTCCACTAGATGATTGAACTGTATATATATATATAACTACCAGGATAATGAATACAAGTAAATTTTATCATCAGCATTATTGTCACGGTGATTCATCGGGGATTAAGAATCCAGACGCTTTGGGAATGGTATTGAATTCAGAATTATGTCTGTAACATGAACCTTTGATCTAACAGAGTATATCACTCTTGTCTGATTCAGAGAGTACAACCGAGTTTATATATTCTACTCCTGTGATAAATACTGAGGAAGTCATGGAAGAAACATATAAACAAGAGGTTTTTTCCTCCTCTTCCAATGCTAAATTAGACACTATGTTTCAAAAACAAGAAGTTCATCAAATCCTAAATCAAAATACAGCTGATCAGGACAGGTACATTAGATAGATAAACATAAATTATGGGTAGGATTTACAGCATAAATCTTTAATAAAGACCTCATAGGGTGACGTGGTGCTTTAAAAAGATGTTTCAATAAATTAAGCAATATAAAACGTGACTGTGTTCTTATGAAAGAGTTCATTTAAAAACATGTTGTAAATGTTTTATGGTTCATTGAAGCAATGAGAAGTTGAGGGTTGTGCCTTCTACCAATGTCCGTCATGAATTATAACATTGTTCAATGCATATCTGAAATTAAATATCATATTGTTATGTTTTGATATACATCTAAATTTAGATATATTGTATGTTTGACTTACATGTACATCTAAAATTAGATATATTGTATGAGAATGAGCTTAGGATTTGGTTTCTAAATGTGGAGAATCATATTAGATGTGCATGACCAATGTCATGTGAAACCATTAGACTGCAAAAAAGGGCAAATTATTGAAATACGTTTTGTACATTGATCTCCGTTGACAAGGAATATCATTATAGCTATGGTTTCTCCGCATTTTTCAAGAGACTTTGTTCATCTAACAATAGCAGGTTTTTCTTTGATTAAACTCTATAAGAAAATTTGTATGACAATTTGGTATTGTCTAAAGTTCCAACTATCTGAAATCGCTCAAATTATTTTTTTCTTCAAAGGAATTACTATTGAAAAACTGGTATTATGGATATGTCAAAAGATTTTTTTATTCCTCCATCACAAATTTCTAAATTGAAAACCCATTTGTAGTTTTTTTTATCATCAAAGTAACCTTAGGAATGTTCCATGCTTTAGAAGTTTGCTGAAAGCAAGTGTACTCTTGCTGTAAATAGTCTGCATGCTATTTTATACATGTGTTTTTTAGTGCATACTATTTTTATATATGTGTGTTATATTGCATGATATTGTATATACATGTACAACAGTCTCGTTTAAAATCAGCATTTTGCAAATTTTATGGTCATTATAACGATCGAATTAACAATACAATCTATCATTGGGTCAAATGCTATCTGATGTGTTTCACACTGATCGTTAGGCCGTTCTTGGCACACTGGTTTTGACTACAGATAACTCTGTTTACCTGATCGAGATATAGGGCTCACGGCTGTTATGACCGGTCAACAGGGGATGCTTACTCCTCCTAGGCACGTGCCTGATCTCACCTCTGGTATATACAGGGGTCCGTGTTTGCCCAACTCTCTATTTTGTATTGCTGATAGGAGTTATGAGATTGATCACTGTTCGTTATCTTCACCTTTCTTTATGTTCTTACAAAAGTCATACATATGGGTGCATTTGCTGTATTATTCTAGAAGTTTTAAGATCAAAATATAACCAAAGGGTCAAAGGTTGATTGGCTGGTGATACTACAGGTAGCAGGTACTGCCTGTCCAGAGTTCTCAGTGTGATGTTTTTGTTCTAGCTCTTGCAACTTAAAATGGTTGAAATCGTATTCAGGATGTCAATTTCAGTCATGCTTCTTTATAGAGACCATGCAGTGATAAAATAGTTTGAATGCCTCTGCAGTAGAGAAAAGTAAATTTAGACAGAATATATTACATGTACAGATGCTTTTCTCAATGTGAATGAGAATGCACATTATCATTTACACATAACTACAGTATGTCCCCACTAACATAGGGGATAGGGGTTAAAACATGAACAGTAAAGTGGGATGACAAGAGTATTAAAGTAATCAAACGGAACACACTTCTTTTCGGTTTTGGTGTTGATGTTGTGTTTAGCTTCTGCAGCAATCTGCATAGAACTCTGATTTTTGCCAAAAAGTATTGTTTGAACGCAACATCTAGAAATATGCATTACAAAGGCAGATGTATTGGAAATTGTCATTTGATCTATCATTAATTATTGGATATTGAATAAAGAAAATGTTATTTCAGACAAATACTTTTGTTTTATGCATATTCTTATTGATCACAGAGATAATTAAAGCAAATGCTAAGAGTATCCCTTAGAGTATGAACCATGATGACATGAAAGATACGATCTGATTTCATGAACAGTTGTCAGAAAGTCTGAAAGGATCTGATATACAGTCCATATGTTGGAACATTTTCTAAATTCTTTCCAAACCTTAGTGTATGTCCCAGTTTACAATTGTTAGGTCACCTGATTCACTGGCCTATTGCTAACTTTGTTGTTGTTTGTGTTTAGTTGTGTGGTCTTCGTAAAGTTTTGAACATTTTCAGCTTCTTCTTTGGAATGGCTGAAACATATAACATCTATGGAACATAAATTGTGAATTTCATGATCTCTGTCTCCCTGGGGCCAGAGGGATTTGGCCAAAACCATTAAAATTAATGTTATCTTCAAAAATCTTCTTTACTCCTTGAAAACAAGTTAAGTTTAAAAATTATAATAAGAAATGACCCTTTTACTTAAACTGTAAAATTCATGACCCCTGGGTTCAGGTATCATGTCATGGTGGGACTTGAAGTTGGTCATATATTGAAAATGCATTATATACTAGTGGAAAAAAGAAACTGTGTATACTTAAAAGTTAGATAAAAACATAAAGTATTCTTTGATCTCTCTTTATTCTTCAAGGCATAGTTTAATATACTAAATTCCAATCAGTTTCTTTGACCGCTAGAAGCATCCCTGGGCATTGACGGATAAGCGAGAGGCCAACATCTGTCCTCGACGTCCTGCTATCCATCTTGTTCTGCTCTGGAGTCACCATGTTGCGAGGTTGGCATGGTGGAGGAGGCATTGTCGTTTCAATAACAGAGACTGGGCAGAAGTTCTGTTTATGGACAAGTCAAGATTTCATCATGACAGCAATGACGGTCATGTTTGGACTTGCCATTGTACCGGAGAACATTATATTGATGTCTGCGATATTCAGTGCTACCAATTTGGCAGAGGGAGCGTTTAAATATGGTCTGGGATGGAATTACAACACATGGAAGCTAGGACCCCTTTGGTGATTGTGGAGGGCAATTTAACCAGCATACGCTACTGTAACAAGATGGTACGTCAGCACATCACTCCATTCATTCACAACAACCAGCGTAACGTCATTCTGCAGCAGGACAACACATGACTGCACACTGCACGTGTTGTTAGTGACTATCTACAGTAGCAAAATGTGAATGTGCTACCCTGGCCTGCAAAGTCAACAGATTCATCACATATAAAACATGTTTGGGATGAGATGGAATGACATTTAGGTCAAAAGCCAAACCCCCTGCTATGTTGACTGCTTTGCATCGTTCCTATTGTGCATATGGCGGAACATTTCCCAGGCATTTCTACATAATATGATTTGTTCAATGTGTCGTAGGTGTGAAGTTTGCATTGGTGCAAATGCCGCTCATATATGCAATTAAACTTGTGAGTTTTTTCGCACCCCCTTATTTTTAGTGGCTGTTCGTATCAACCATAATGGACATGATGCATGATTTGATGTTTGAATTGAAATACAATGCATTATATCAAATAATGATATTCATAATGCAACATAATATTTTGTGTATGAGTCTATAAATAAAGTTACTAGATTACAGTTAAAAAGTGATTATAATTGGTATTGAGCCCGCTACCAAAATTGTGAAATTCACAACCCCTGAGTTCAGGTACTAGGGTGGGGCTAAATTGATTATATGCTTTATGTATTAAAAATTCAATTGATTAGAATATCTTTATTGCTGGAAATGAAGCATACAAACTGTTTGTATGATTATTATTGATAATGTTAAAATTTATTACCCTTGGCTTCAGGGTTTAGGTACCAGACTTGGGCTTAGTTGATCATATGTTGAAAATGCAATATATTTTAGAACATCTTATTTGCTGGTACTCTTAGGCATCAAGGAAGCAAACTGACTGCATGCTTATAATGAGCAATGTGCCCTAAGTGTAAAAATTTACTTGCCTTGGGTTCAAACCCTAGATTGGGCTAAGTAGATCATATGTTTAAGCTGCATTATGTTTAAAAATTGTGTTTACTTCTGGTAAAACAGAAAAACTATTTGTATGAGCATGTTCCAGAGTTATTGCTTAATAAATTTGTTGCTTTGTGAATTGATGTCCTGAATTTCAACCTTGCAGTCAGCCCTATTTCATGGTTTGCTTGTTAATATTTAATACCAGACAGGGTAAATATTGGTGTTAGCAAATACAATTAAAGGGCATGTGTATTTTGATGGCTTTGAGTGCTTTGCTGTTTTCACGGATTATGGTAAAACAAAAATTAATATAATTTTTATGGATATTCATATGAAGTTAACAATGTGAGTTTTGGTTGGTTAAAACTGTTGAGCATATTGTTATTAATATTTCTTGACCTATACTATATTGCAATCAAAAGGTTGCCTGTACAGGCAGATTGGCAATATAATACTTGCTGACAGTTCCATCATGTATTGAGCCACAACCCATGCAGTCAGGCTTTACGTTATGTAATCATCATTTATTGATAAGCAAGTGTTTTTACAAACTGGTGTATAATCTTTATATTAGGACAATCTAATTGTATTGATTAAGAAATGAGAAATCTCTATTTGATCCCAAGATTTTGGACTTCAGAATAACTAGACTGTAGTGAACATTCCTGAAAAGTTCTGTAAATCACAATTCAGTCATACATTTTTATAATGAAAGACTTTATAGTGTGGGAATGGAAATCACCCAATCCAAGAAATGAAAGAAACAAGGACTTTATAGTGTTGCAATGAAAATCATCCATGCAACTAAAAAGCTACAATTACTGAGGAATACAAAAATTCATTCATCCACAAAATATGAGTGCTTTTGTGCACCATATCAAATGCTTCATCCAACTGCATTGATTGTTAATTTGATGGTGTCCACAAAGTTCATCTGAGACATTCTCCCAAGGAGCTGAAATGTGCATTTCTTATGCATCTTTACACTCTAGTAACAGTGTGTTCCTGCCCTATTAAACTGCTGTTAAATCACTGCAGCTACATAATGACAGTAAATTCCACTACAAGCAGTGAAATGTGATATATAAGAATAAAAACTACAACGATTTGGGAAATATGATATCTTTTTATATAATTGAATACCTCTACTAAAAGGGAAATATCAGATATATTTATACACTGTATATCAATAAATGGGAAATGGACAAAGTACCACATCTAAAAATAGGATATATAAAATGTTGGAATATAAAATGTTTTTTGTAAGAGGATACAAAATACAATTTCTCATTTCGGTATTTTTGTAATTATGGAATGTTATACCATATCTCAGACAACAGAGCGATGGGAAGAACTCTTCATACATTATGGGAAACAGTAACAATACTATATTTGTCTTGAGTGCCCATAGTTGGTTGGTTTTGTAGGACAGTGGAAAATATAATTTTACAATTATAATTTTATCATTGTGTGTGTAAGCAAAAAATAAACAAGTTTTGTTGAACAGTTTTATCTTACTTGCTCTCTCTCTCTCATCCTGAGAAATAGTTACTTGAAGTTTGATGAAACGCTAATATATCTTAATTTTTCACTTTAAAATATATTAGATAAATTTTTATTATTAATTTTGTAATCTTTAACATTAGAATTACACTAGGGATGTCTGGAAGTAAGAAGGATAAGAAAATTTTAATTATTTTCATATTATCGCGATTACTGTATGTGTACATATTTTAGTGTATTTGGCATAGTCTGCAGAGCCTGGATGCAATATTTGTTGTAATCTTGTATTGCTTCTTCTATGTATGATAGAATGGACATCTAGAGAATCTCATATTTTAGTGTAACTATAAATTTGCGCTTTTGCTTCATTCTGAACCCTGCTAAGATAAGTACACATCCAGTAACCTCATCACCTTGTGAACACCATCAAAGGCTATAAGTCATCAAAGGCCTGATTAATTAAAGTGATTACTCATTTGTGTACTGCACTCAGTCTTGCACTGCTAAATGTGTCAACATCAAATTGCAGATGGACAGATTGTTACCTTATAAATTAGGGGAATGATTTGATTGATTTGAACATACTTTATTGTATAAGTGCATATATTATACAAAAGGTTTGAATGCAAGTTCTTTCAACTTATGAGGTTTTCACCTTAACAATTAATGGTGAATCTAATGGTGTCCACAAATTATATTTATACCTTAAATTTAAGTATGTTGGCTTGAAGTGTTGCAGTTCATATTCTCATGTAATTGTATTTTCAAAACTGAAATTTATTTTTTATACATGTATATTTACATTGTACTTTCATTTCTGTCGGAATTCCTAGCTGTTAAAATAGACATACTATATTTAACAACATTCATATGCACATTGTTCACAAAAGCTTCACATTTAGAGGAATCAGAGCCTGCAAAAGTGTATTGAGATGAGTAATGAATATTCATGGAGAAAAAAAATCAAAATATAAATCTAGTCTTTCAATTTTCAACTGTAATTATTCAAATCGTGCTTACCGTTAGGATTTTTTTGGTAAGCAATATAAAGTATTTAGACCTCTATCTTGGCCACCACCCCTCTCTTTAATTCTTTCTGACAGTGAAAAGTAACATAGATTTATTGTATTATTATCAAAAGTGTAAATGGTTAGATGGAGAAAGAGCAGAATGTTTGTTCCTATTAATAGTGCAATTATATTCATTTTCTGCACATCTAAATGTGTCTGTGAAAAGTACACCTTCATTGTGCTGTATATTGATATCAATATGTACTGTTGGTGCAGTGTGATGTAAGTAATGATAACAGTGAATACCCTATATGAGGATCAGGAGACTATATAGAGTCTGGTGACTGGTTGATGAGAGTTAATTAATGGAATGTATGTGCAGTGTTATTTCCTGACAGCAAGTGATGTATCAAAAATGTTTCATTTCATCAACTGCTGTTTTGACATGTTGATATTCAGTAAATACAGCCCTGCAAACTGGAAGCATGGAGTAATGTAAAGCATCACTGCATACAGCAGCTATTCATTGGGATGGAGCAACTTTTGATTTAATTTTTAAATTCTTCTTTTTCAGATCTGATTTTGACGAAAATCAACAGTGGACAATGAGTGGCCCACCTGGCAGGTAATTACATAATACTTCAGGGTGGATTTTAATGTTGACCAGCTGATATAAAAGAAATTAATTTCATTTTTATGCATTCGTCTTTAGACGGACATATTATGGTACAGCGATGTTCGTCTGTCTTTCCGTCCATTCATTCAGGGTTTTCTGTTTCCAATTTCATTTCTCTGTTACATATCAAGCTGAAACTTGCTATGTAGCGTCTTTATGGATCGCTCTAGATCATGGTGCAAGGATTTTGATTTCCTTCAATATTCAAGAAAATTACAGGTTGTTGAACTTAAGTCAGTTTTGAGGAATTATTACATAGAGAGTACATGATTGGTCTGTTTTTCCTTCCACAGTTTTCAGGTGAGGTCCTTCTTATTTTACAAATTATTTGTATGTGTATGGAAGATGTACATTTGGCAAGGATTTTGATTTTCTTCAATTTCTGATAAAAATTACAGGTTGTTGAACTTTTGAACTATTGCAATTGGTTGTCGTCCGTCGTGCGCTAACAATTGAACACTTTTAACTTCTTCTTGATAACTACCAGTTCAATTCTTTTCAAATTTGGTATGAAGCATCATTGGGACAAGGGGGACATAAATTGTAAATTTCAGGATTCCTGCACCCCTGGGCCCTTAGGGGTTGGGCAAAAACTGCCCAAAATAGACCAATTTTCAAAAATCCTCTTCTCTAAAACTGCACATGTGTAAGAAAAACTAAATGCATAGTGATGTAGAGCAGGAAAACCTCTACCAAAATTGTAAATTTCATGATCCCCGGAGTAGGGGTTCTTACCCCAGGGCGGGGCCAAACATGTTATATAGTGTTAATGTGTAAAACACTTGAATAACATCTTCTTTAGTGCTATTTATACTGAATTGAAACTAAATGGATAGAGCAGGTAGTCTTTTACCAAAATTGTAAATTTGATGATCCCCAGAGTAAGGGTTCTGACCTCAGGGTAGGGCCAAACTTAGTATATAGTATTTATGTGTAAGTTTGCTGATACTGTATAAAATCTAAATGCATACTTAGGAATAGCAGAATAGGATGTACAAGAAATGGTGAATTTCATAACCCATGCAGGGTTATGACTTTAGGATGAGTCCAAATTAGTCAATTCTTTTGATATTTTAATGTTAATACACCTATTATTCAAAGCTTTTCATTAGTGTATGCACTTTTGAAGGCAGTGAAGTTTTAAGAACACATCTTGTTTTATACTGTTGCTGAACATTAGAATTTAGCTTAGATATTCAGAACAGGAATTTTTTTCTAGATTTCATAGCCCATGAAAGTAGTGATACTTTTTCACTAGTACTCAGGTGACCGATAAGACCTGTGGGCCTCTTGTTGGAATTCCCAGCTAGACATACTATATTTAACAACATTCATGATATGCACATTGTTCACAAAAGCTTTACATTTTATGAAGAAATGGCTATCATTACGATTGGTAAAGATATCAAAGGCAAAAAACAATTGGAAAGATGAGCAATTGTGTGTATCTTAATGATATTAGATTACAAATAGTATGTGCAACCTCTTCATCAAGTCCTGTTGATAAGACTTGTTAGGTGATGCATAAACAGTGTATTGAGTAGATATAGAAATGCTGTTTTGTCAAATATGATACATTTTCCTTTTATACTCTGTTCCTGTATACGCTGTAAAGTCTTGTCATTTTATTAATTCTTGGTAATGAAGATGCTCTCAAAGTGATTCTTATAGATTTTAAAATGATTATGTTTTTCAGCATTCAAGATCAGGATAACTTCAATGTACAACAGAAAAAGCTGGAAAAGGAGGTTTGTTTGTTGATTATTATAGTACATTAATTACCCAGAAAACAGCCTTAAAAAGAGGATTAAATGAGAAGTTGTAACTGCATATCATAATTGAAAAGTTTATGTCTTTATATGAGAAGACACAATCTGTTCTCTTGAAGAAAATATTTTAGGGAGGGGTTGTTTCCACCTGTAGTTGTGGTAAATGTTGTAGCAGCATATTAATGCAAGAATCAACAGTTGCAATTTTTGTGTTGTTTTGAAGCATAGTAACACATAGGAATTACTTTGTCCATCATCTGTCTGTCTAACTATTTCTCTGTATTCCTTGCGTGAAAGCAAATAATGCTGTAAACATGAAAATTTACATGTGGCTGTTATTTACACTAAATACACATTTACAAGATTTCTATATAAATTCCAATATTTTCACGGAGATCTACAGATCTGCAGCTATCCTCTCACATACTATTCCGATTGTCAGGCAATGTTATTGATCAATGAAACTGACATCTTGTAATTAAACCCTACGCATGTAGTTTGCAAAGGAAATATGTGTAATTAACAACACGCATATATCCTCATTTACAGTGATTATACCGTTATTATTGATGTCATTGCAGTCTGCACAGATGTCAGTTCGTCTGCAGTCCATGCAGTACGCCCTTGACCATTGCAACTATTAGAAATGGGACTTTATCACCTGTATTTTTAGCTCACCTGAGCTGAAAGCTCAAGTGAGCTATTCTGATCACCTTGTGTCTGCTGTCTGTCTGTCCATCTAGCTGTCTGTAATCTTTTCACATTTTCTTCTTCTCCATAACTGCTGGGCAAATTTTAATCAAATTTTGTACAAATCATCTTTGAGTGAAGGGGATTCAAGTTTGTTCATATGAAGGGTCATGCCCCCTTCAAAGAAGAGATAATCACAAACATGCAAAAATAGTGTGGGGTCATTTAAAAATCTTCTCAAGAACAACTGGGCCAGAAAAGTTCAAATTTACATGAAAGCTTCCTGACATAGAGTAGATCCAAGTATGTGCAATTCATGGTCCCCAGGGGTAGGATGGGGTCAAAATAGGGGATAAAAGTGTTATATGTTGATATATAGGAAAAATCTTTAAAATATCTCTCGAATTATTTAAGCTAGGGCTTTCATATTTTGTATATACATTCTCTACTGTAAGACCTTTCATGTGATGCAATGGTGTGTGATCTTGTGACCTTGATCTGGAAGTTTGACCTACTTTCAATAAAATATCTGACCTATTGAATATCTCCTGAACTAATTAAAATTGAGCTTTCATATTTCATATGACAAGGTCTTTCTTATCATACCATGATCTATGACCTTGTGACCTTGGTTTTATCCAGAACAGCAAGATCATGTTAGTCATATTGGTTGATGTTGATGCATCTTTGTGTAATGTGAATTCATTATACCCCCCGCAACAAGTTGTGGGGGGGGGGGGGGGGGTTATACTGGAATCGGGTTGTCCGTCCGTCTGTAGACGCAATGGTTTCCGGGCTATAAAGCATTATCCTTTCCACCTACCGTCACCATATCATATATATGGACTACCCATGGGATGAAGATGTTCCCTATCGATTTTGGGGTCAAAAGGTCAAGCGCACTGGACATCGAAGTAGCAATATGGTTTCTGGGCTCTGAAGCATTATCCTTTCCACCTACAGTCACCATATCATACATATGGACTACCCATGGAATGAAGATGTTCCCTAACAATTTTGGGGTCAAAAGGTCAAAGGTCACACGCACTGGACATTGAAGTAGCAATATGGTGTCCATTTAAATTCTTTAATGGCTTTTTTCATCACATGGAGATGCTGTGTTCCTAGATACCTTTTGGATCATAATACTGAAGTTTTACCTATTACCAACACCCTTTGGGAGATTGGGGTAAGCGGGAGGTATTCTTAGTGAGCATTGCTCACAGTACCTCTTGTTTTCAGTTATATTGCCATCCTTTGGGACTAGGTTGGGGCCACAATATTGGGTCAAAATTTTTCATGGGAATAAAGATTGGTGAAAGAAGTCTTTAAGAATCACAACAGTTGAACAATGGCAGGGCCAAGGTGACTCAGGTGGGTGATGTGGCCCATGCCTCTTGTTAACATTTGTTAGGGTCACCTCTGGGTTTTTTTTCTTTTGTTTTGGTATATTCTTTTAGATTGAATTTAGATACCTATTGATTGAGTGATAGACATTTCAGGAACATCTATTGTCTTACTAATTTGAAAACTTTGTGTTGAGGTTCTTAATATTTCTGCTTCTCATTACAGAGAAGAAGGATAGAAGAACAGGCCAGAAAGAAAAGGCAGCAGTTAGGACTTCTACAACATAACCCTGACAGTCGCCCGACGTCAGGTCGCAAACATCGCAGTGAAACACAACCCCTTGTGGGATCCAAACCGTCCACACCTACAAATCTTCATGGTAACGTCTCATCAGCACTCGACATCATTTCTAGCTTACTGTGTGCAGAAGAAACAGAACTTGCTACTCTTTGATTTGTATTATTACCAAGAAATGAGATTTATGAAAGTTTGTAATTATTTTGAAGCGAACTTTCTTCATTTGAAACTCAAATAACTAATATGAAATCAAAGATCTCCATTGCCTAGGATTTTTCAAGATTCTTTTTAGTACTCGTAAAGGCTGACAAAAATGAATATTTCCCCTTTCACAGGTAAAAATTTCCCTTCAATTGTAGAAAACTCCTAAATTTGAGAAGTTCCCTACTTGAAATTGCAAATAAACAAAAAAAATTTTGGAATATTCAACCATCATTTTCTATTATTATCAAACTCCAACAATGTAATAAACTTGTTCTGACTTCTGAGATATCGTAGTCTGAGAAGGGTTTGAGCTCAAGACTGCATCCTCAGAATTCCATGTGAAAATGAAATGGATAGTAACTTCTAAAAGCTGAATAAAACCTTGATTGCTATAAGTCATTATATGTTTTGCTTATTACATTTCACTTAATTCTGAAAATGTTATAGATGGCAAGTTTTGTTTGAACTGTTGTGTGGTGTAATGTGAACAGTGATCACTTCTAATTCTCTATAGATTAGCACATTGCATATAAATCTAGCAGTTTTTTTTTTCATTATCATTTATACTCAAGAACCAGTCGTGGGTTAATAAAGGTTTTCTAATCCATGTTAGGTGTGAGTGTGTATGTTTAATTGCTTGCTGAAGGAGGGTCTAGATTTTTCCCCTTTACAAATTTTCATCTGGTTTTTCATTTTGTTATTACTTTTGATTATAATTTAGCAAAAAACAGGTCAAAAAAGAAATTACTGGAAAAGCATCAACATGGTAAGTTACAGTTACTGAAGTAAGAGCTTGCATGATTTGGCTACACACATCTACTGAGCATGAAAGTTATTTAAATTCTATGAATTAGTAATATATGTACACATTCTTATGTTACATACGTAAGTATTCAAAACAACCTTGTGATCATAGTCCCATAGGTATTCTAAACAACCTTGTGATCATAGTCCCATAGGTATTCTAAGCAACCTTGTGATCATAGTCCCATAGGTATTTTAAATGGCCTTGTGATCATAGTCCCATAGAATGATCAAGTGAGTAGGGATGGTGATATCTTTCTTGACAGAGATGTTTTGTTTGGATCCAATTGGAACTCTTCGTTAGATGAAAGCAATATCATTCACTTGAAGTTGAGTTTGATTCTGGTTTGTAGCCAAGCAACCAGTTATTTTCCACCTCCTCAATCAAAGATGAATATAAATTTTATAATTACAATGTGAATTAAATATCTATAGACTATGAATATTTTTTATTTTGAAAATATAGAATGTGTATGCTCAAAACATTTAGTAAAACAGTGGGAGTGTTAATTTGGGTCTGTCCTTCATTTTGTCTGTCTGTCACAATTTCATTTCCAGACTATATTTCTGAAAATTCTTAAGCTTTTGCAATGAAATTTCATATAATAACTCCCTATGGTTTGAAGAAGACCCCTAGAGATTTTGAAGTCAAAGACCAAGGTCAGAAATTCATTTATCACATAGATGATTTCCAGATCATGACTTGTTTTCCCAAGCTTGTGTAATGACACTCAATATGATGAATCCCCGTAACTTAAAGAAAGACCTCTATCGAATTTGAGATCAAAAGGTGAAGGTCACAATTTGTGTAAGTATTAAATAGATTTATACTGTAAAAAAAACTATTGATTAGGTTTTTACTTTTTTAAAAGAGCAAGAATCTATTCTATGGTATTATGTCCCTGTAATCAGAGATCCGTGGGGCATATAGTTCTTGGTCTGCCTGTCTGTCCACAAAAATACTTAACCTTGGCCATAACTTTTGAAAGATTGTGATGGGGCTTTAATATTTCACATGTGTATTCCTTGTAACAAGACCTTTTTAGCTCTTCTGAGCCAAAGGCTCAAAGAGCTAATGCTATGGCCATTTGTGCGGTGTGCGTAAACTTTTTAGAAAAAGGGCTATAACTCAAGAACCCCTTGGCCAATTTTTTTCAAATTTGTTACAGGGTATCATTAGCCCAAGGGCTTTCATACATACTAAATAAAGGGATGTGACCCTTTAACAAGGGGAGATAATCAGGAATATACAAACAAAAGTAGTGGTTGCTAAAAAATCTTCTTCTCAAGAACCACAGGGCAGATTATCACCAAACTTACACATAAGGATGAGGATATGTTGTAGATTAAAAATTGTTCAAGGCATTACCCTGGGGCAAAGGGCGTGGTCTCAAGGTCATTTCAAAGTTGACCTAAATTTAAATTTTTTTTTAAATTCCTTAAATCTTAGATATTTTAGTCATTATAAGGACTAGGATCATCAAATTTTGACAGTTGATGAATCTTAGGACCTTGTGTCAAGTTATCTCAAAAGTAGGTCACGGTGACCAACTTTTTGAATTTTGCATGTATTTATTTTAAAATTAATTTTGATGCATATCTTGGACACTTTGAAGCCTATGATCATCAAAACTTGTCAGTTGGTGGATCATGGGACCTTGAAATGCGTCAACTGAAAAATAGGTCACCGTGACCTACTTTCTGAATTTTATGGCTTATCATTAATAGATATATTTTAAGTTGTTATTTCAAATACCGAGAGGTTTAGAATCATCAAATCTTGTAAGTTGATGCATCTTGAGGCCTTGAAACATATTTATAAAAAAAGTAGGTCACAGTGACCTACTTTTTGAATTTTGCAGATATTCAAATTTCACATTTTCAATTTTAGATGCATATTTTGGGCACTGTAAAACCTAGGATCATCAAACTTTGTCAGTTGATGCGTCTTCAGTCTTCGGTTTGTGTCGACAAAAAAGTAGGTCACCGTGACCTACTTTTGGTATTTGACAGCTAAATTACTATATTTCAGACACTATTTGACCTACAATCATCAAACTTTGTCAGTTGATGCATCTTGAGTCTTCGGAGTGTATCGACCAAAAAGTAGGTCACTGTGACCTACTTTTGGCATTTGACAGTTATATTTATATATTTCAGTCACTAATTGACCTACAATCATCAAACTTTGACAGTTGATGCGTCTTGCATGTTCAAAGGGTGTTGACCAAAAAGTAGGTCACCTTGACCTACTTTTGGAATTGGACGACTATATTTATATAATTCAGATACTATTTGACCTACAGTCATCAAACTTTGTCAGTTGTTGGGTCTTGCATGTTTGAAGGGTGTTGATGAAAAAGTAGGTCACCTTGACCTACTTTTGGAATTTGACGGCTATATTTATATATTTCAGATACTATTTGACCTACAGTCATCAAACTTTGTCAGTTGATGGGTCTTGCATGTTCGGAGTTCGCTGACCAAAAAGTAGGTCACCATGACCTACGATTGGAATTTGACAGCTATATTTCAATATTCAGATACTAATTGGCTTAAAATCATCAAACTTTGTCAGTTGATATTTCTTGGGTTCTCAAAATGTGTAAACCAAAAAGTAGGTCACATTGACCTACTTTTTTGAATTCTTAGGATTTAACTAAAGATTTAGAATACTAAGAGGCTAAGAATAGAAATGGTGGGGTTGTACAATTTATCAGAAGAGCGATTCTAGGCCCTTGGGCCTCTTGTTTATTTTTGGTACCAACATTTTTTACCTTTCAGTTTAACCTTCTTTTGAAGAACTTTATCTTTAGCTCTAACTTTAAAGTCTTTTAAACACTTACTGCTAGGGCTTTCATATTTCACATGTGCATTCCTTTTGACAAGATCTTTAAATTGGTACCAAAAATTTTTACCTAATGACCTTGACCTTGGAGTTTGGCCATTGCCTTGTTAAAAGAAAAGTTTAAACATGCCAAATGACATTGCAATGAAATAGATGAAGTAGGTAATGAAAACCTACATACCAGAAATTCTTCTTTATGAAATTGATGAAAGAGTCAACAAAAACCAACAAACTGAAAGTCACCCTCTCTTTTTCAAGTTGTAAGTTAAATCAGCATAGGAATTATTTTCATTTACAATCTTTCATTGAAACCTCAATAAATGAAGCTAAACAACAATAAAATTTTGGTCTTAATTCACCTAAATACATTAATAAGAATTTACATCAGGTTTTACTGAAAGAATGTGTCTGAACATAGATTACCATTGCTCTTTCTCCATCTGTGTTTATTTTCAGATATATTTTAAGAATTGTTGGAATATAACTTGGTTTTGTGACATTAAAAGTCGATATTACTGATTTCCTTTTGATAGCATCCTTTCCTTCTATAATAGCTATATGAAGTGTATGTTAAAATCTTTTCAAAGTTTCCTTGTGATTGGACAGAGATTAACACTTAATGCCGCCATTTAAGATCTGTACTCCTGAGTTTTAATTTACAGATAATGCATCATCATATCGATGATGTCAATGACAGGAGCAAGCAAACTATTATTTCACATACAATTCTGAGCTAATAGTTATGGATTATAACATTCTGTGAATCTATTCTGTTCTAAATCACAAGGGACATACACACCGTCATTGACATGCAAATAAATTCCGATTGCTTTTCCCCTTAAGGAATGCAAGTTTTCATCAACAAGAGCATCCATTTTGCATTCATGAAATTAACAACCTGATTTGAAATTGTTTTGACTTGCCAGGTAGAGTGGATTTAGTTCATTTCAACTAGCAGAAAATGTACAATGTCATTAGATTAAGTGTCAGGGTTGTATTGTTTTTCGTCTTTGCCTGTTTTAATGGCCACAATATTTACCTTAACAACTTTACCCTTTTGTCATAAGTTTTGAACAATACAAATAAAGACTTTCATTCTTAGCTTCAACATTTTGGTTTCCTGTGCTACATATGTATTTATCATGGTCAAGGTCAAATTTGTCACAGTTGAATTTGGCCACACCCTGGGGCATGGCATTTTACAATTACGTCTTGTTGATAGAAACTTCAAATTCAGACAGCTGATAGGTCTTGAAGAAACTGTATGTCAAATAAAGGTCAAGGTTATATTTGACATGATAGGTCAGGGTCATTGTGCTTAAGTTGCATTCAGCATGTATTTTAAAACAACAATGTTTATTATGGAAATTTCACTTACTGTTCAAACACAATCACCAAACTAACCTTTTTCATTGATACAAAATTACAGTGTTGTTAATGTTTTGACATTTACATGTTTATTTAACATCCTGCAATTTTACTTACAGCTATCAGTATCATGTAAAAAAAAATTAATACATTAACTTTTGTATTAAGATATAGCTAATAATATGTCTAGCTTGCTATTTCAGTTAGATATATAGTTACCATAGATTAATTAAAATCTACTGTATTTTATGTTGAAAGCATTACAAAAAAACCACTTTCTTGTTCAAGGAACTTACATGCCAAGGATCTCTTTATTGTATAATTTTTTTTCTGTGAAGCAACATAATGAAACATACTGATGGTTTGATTGCTTTTGAATTCTGTTTATATATGGCTTCAGAAATGTTTTCATTTTTGATTTTGTGTTTAACAGAATATATCGGTCCTGCGGGTATTGAGGATGAGGAGGATATGCGGAGCAGCTCACCAAACCTCCGTCGGAACGATGGCTCATATCCCATCCTCAACGTGACAGAGGACAGTTATAGTGATGACCCAGATAGTGATATCCAGGACATTCCCATCATGAATCAAGGTAACAACTTTGTATACCTAGTTTAGACTGGATGAATTAATGTAGAAGTATGTATATTGTATAAGGGTGGAAATTGTTTACTCTCAACGGGCTGATAAAGTGGACATAGAAAAAGGCCACTCTACTTAGATTAAGGATTGTAGCTTTAAGAGACTTGTGTATTTCATGGTATTTTTAGGTTTACTGGTTTTAGAATATCAGTATTAAGGTGTATTATGTGGCTAAATATATATGTGTTGGCTGTATGATGATGCAAACCAGTGAACTAGACTTATCTATGTTTTCTGGTACATTTTAATTTATGAATATTGCGTATTAACCATGTAAATATTGCTAGAACCGTTGCGGTGACATTCATCTGTGGTTACAGTGTGTTATAATACAGTTGACATAAAGCAAAGTAGGGTTCCAAACCCTATTGGTCTTCACAATATACAAATACAGTGGTACGCTCCTCATCCTTAACATATAGTACATTACTACAGGATGAATTATGTTTGTCTGAGTTTATACTAGGGATGAAAAACTTACAATTAGTTATCTTTATAGGAAGAATTTTACTACCAGGTACATGATTTTTTAATGTGTGTAAATTAAGTAGCTTATATGAATATGTAGCATACAATACACTGATAAAAGAAATGGACATGTAAAATTGCTGTCCTCTGTATATCAATTGTCGTAGATACATACAGTTCACAATACACTTATTGCAAGTTTTAACAATAACATTGGTGTTGGTATTGGGGTAAAAGGTTAGCAACATGTGCATTACCTTAAAAATGCATGATGCATATATACTTGTATGTTATTATAAATCTATGTGTAGTCAGAACAGTATCTCCTATGCTTTTTGTGTGTATATGCATGTAATCTGTTCAATATGAAGTCATTATAAGTGGACAATGGAAGGGTATTTTTAAAGTTTAGTTACTGGAAAAATTTAATGCTTCCAAATGTCTTTAAAATTTCAAATTAATTTGGCAAAAACGTTATTTCATGATCATCTGCAAACCATCAGGTGAAGAATCAAACAAACGGAACAAAGGCAAAAACAAGAATGCTCCCTCCAAATCAGGAGGCAGAGGGCAATGGACCTCCCTCACTCCAAACGCCTCCTCAACCTCTCTTTCAAAGAACTCCCGCTCTCGTTCCCGTACCCCCGAGATCATGATCACGGGTACAGAGGACCAGCAACAGGGAAATGACTCTGATGTGGATGATATCCCCATGTTAGATGCAGGTACACCCCAGCCTTCTTCCTTCATCTTCCAGTGTCTTGTTGAGGGCCTGCATTGCTAACATGTCATGTGATAACACTGCTAGTTGTAGAGTTTTGTTTTTATTATTCTGTTATCTTGATTTGGGGCATTTATATGGATGGAAAAGGAGTGATACACAGAGATGAGAGTTAAAGCCCTGCAATAATAACAACAGTAACAACAACAAAAACACCAACGAAATCTTGTTTAAACTTTAATATCATTTCTGGTTATAGAATATGTTCTATATTCTATATATCCAGATTTTTGAGAGATGAAGACAGTTTTGGTTTCAGTGCCAGTGTAATTGCTTTGAGTGATGTTGAGGATTGTACCTCCATCACAGCATATTATATGTCAATTACCCAGGAAATTTTCAAAGACTTACCTTGCTATTTTTTCAATTAAAGTACTAAGACTTGATTCTCTGTGATCACCAACACTAACACTACGGGTGAGGGAATTTTCCAGTATTCAGAGAATTTAACTAATACAGTTGTGTATCATTTCCTCAGATATTAACAATTAGTTTGCATGCATTTAGGTGCTTATCAGTAGAAACACTAGATTTGTTCTTTGCAGAGACTGTCACAGCCTCTTACATGTGGTATTAAGTTTGTTCAGTGGTTTAATTGGGGGATGAGTGTAATGTTTATTTACAGTTTAGTCAGTGTTATAATGTTTCAGTGATCTTCAAACCATTTAAATAAAATCTTTAGACAAAATGAAGTATCAGATCTGTATTAGGATGCTATAAATGTATAGCTGTGCTCATGTGTATGCCTTTTGTCATCCTTAGAAATATCTGTTGTCTTCAGTTAAATTGTGTAACCTTTGAATTTTTTTGCCTATAATTACCATCAAAATGAGTTGCAATGTTTGTACGTACATCTAAGCAATATTTCTGCATCATAATTACCCAGTAGGTTTTCTTTGAAACCCTTTGTACCAAATATATTATACTGTACAATCAGATAATTCTGTAGTGATAATTGTCCAATGCTCCCTGTCTGTAATATTGTAGCACATGCCTGGGATAACTAGCTCCCTGTCTGTAATATTGTAGTACATGCCTGGGGTAACTAGTTTCCTGTCTGTAATATGGTAGTACACGCCCGGGATAACTAGCTCCCTGTCTGTAATATGGTAGTACATGCCTGGGATAACTAGCTCCCTGTCTGTAATATTGTAGTACATGCCTGGGATAACTAGCTCCCTGTCTGTAATATTGTAGTACATGCCTGGGGTAACTAGCTCCCTGTCTGTAATATTGTAGTACATGCCTTGGGTAACTAGCTCCCTGTCTGTAATATTGTAATACATGCCTGGGAAAATTAGCTCCCTGTCTGTAATATTGTAGTACATGCCTGGGGTAACTAGCTCCCTGTCTGTAATATTGTAGTACATGCCTGGGGTAACTAGCTCCCTGTCTGTAATATTGTAATACATGCCTGGGAAAATTAGCTCCCTGTCTGTAATATTGTAGTACATGCCTGGGGTAACTAGCTCCCTGTCTGTAATATTGTAGTACATGCCTGGGGTAACTAGCTCCCTGTCTGTAATATTGTAGTACATGCCTGGGGTAACTAGCTCCCTGTCTGTAATATTGTAGTACATGCCTTGGGTAACTAGCTCCCTGTCTGTAATATTGTAATACATGCCTGGGAAAATTAACTCCCTGTCTGTAATATTGTAGTACATGCCTGGGGTAACTAGCTCCCTGTCTGTAATATTGTAGTACATGCCTGGGGTAACTAGCTCCCTGTCTGTAATATTGTAGTACATGCCTGGGGTAACTAGCTCCCTGTCTGTAATATTGTAGTACATGCCTGGGGTAACTAGTTCCCTGTCTGTAATATTGTAATACATGCCTGGGGTAACTAGCTCCCTGTCTGTAATATTGTAATACATGCCTGGGGTAACTAGCTCCCTGTCTGTAATATTGTAATACACGCCTGGGGTAACTAGCTCCCTGTCTGTAATATTGTAGTACATGCCTGGGAAAATTAGCTCCCTGTCTGTAATATTGTAGTACATGCCTGGGATAACTAGCTCCCTGTCTGTAATATTGTAATACATGCCTGGGGTAACTAGCTCCCTGTCTGTAATATTGTAATACACGCCTGGGGTAACTAGCTCCCTGTCTGTAATATTGTAGTACATGCCTGGGGTAACTAGTTCCCTGTCTGTAATATTGTAATACATGCCTGGGAAAATTAGCTCCCTGTCTGTAATAATGTAATACACGCCTGGGGTAACTAGCTCCCTGTTTGTAATATTGTAGTACACGCCCGGGATAACTAGCTCCCTGTCTGTAATATTGTAATACACGCCTGGGGTAACTAGCTCCCTGTCTGTAATATTGTAGTACATGTCTGGGATAACTAGCTCCCTGTCTGCAATATTGTAGTACACGCCCGGGATAACTAGCTCCCTGTCTGTAATATGGTAGTACATGCCTTGGGTAACTAGTTTTCAATGCAATGGTAGGTATTAGGTTGAAATCTTTTTGTGATTGGTTTAACTTTTATCAGTTGCATCTCCAAAACCTGAAAATGGCTTGCTGATACAAAACTGATTCCCTAAATGTGTGTAATCGTAATATACACCATTTGAAAGTGAAAATGGGCATAGATTCTTTGTGACATTCCTTTATGTAATGATTAGGGAAACTATCTGTCTGGAATTTCAATGCATTAAGTAAAGGAGAGCTTGATAGGTTTGTTTGAATACTGATAAAAATAAAATGTAGTGGACCTATTCATACTTGAATATATTCTCTTCTCCTTCAAGCCTAATTCTGTTTGTATGTTTTTGGCCAATAGTTTTTTGTCTCTCAACGTCCTCAGATTAGCTGTTTGAGCAATAATATGATTGTGAAAACTGTGTGTCATCCATGCATGCATTAATGTCTTGAAAAAGAATGAGGATTGAATAGGTCACACTAGACAACAAATGCATGCTCCTCAAATATTGATTGTTACTGTATGTGTATGTGCATCAAAATTTGTGATGCTTATCTTTTGCTCCCTCAGAGGTTTGTATGGGGTGAATAATGTCATTAAACATAAGATGTAGTCTGTTCAATGAAATTTGGACCCATGTGATAAATGTTCTTGATAAGCAATTATCAATGAAAATAAACATGGGGATATTTGTTCTTGCCCACATTAAACTTTAGAAGTTCAAAAGCTAGTCATCAGTCCGGACTTAGTTTGGCAGTTGATACTTGTGTATTCATACAGCACCGAGCTATATTGTCTCCAAACAGTTAATTATTATAGAGCTGTATTGGAGACATAAACCAAAGAGAGGTAAAGAAATTTTACACGATGACGTACTGTGACGATATGCATTGAATCAATTCAAGAAGCATTTAAACCATTAAAAGGTTTTTTCTTGCTTGGTGCATATTCTTTTGGACAGTGGAAATCTTCTGCTTTGATGTTCATGTTGTAGCTTGTTAATTGTGGATATTATAACAAAATCAGGGGGGAAAAGGAAGAAAATGTCAGACTTGTTGCAGTTTCTTTACAATGTGTTGCTGTTTTTTCTTGCGTGGATTAATTGAGTAGCATTGATCCTTTCAAAATTTGCTGGAATTGATTTGTTAATTAACAGGAAGTGGCCCATTTCTGAACTCTTTCCTTCACTTGTCAAAGAAAAATATCTTGCTGTGAGATTTTAGACCCAAATTTCCAAGTGTGTGTTCAAGTTTTCATAATGTGAGAGATCTATGGTGTAAAAATCCATTGGAGTTTAAATGTGTATATAAACAAGACAAATATGGCAGAATCCAACCATCTAGACAAGCAATATTCTCCTGATCACAGGAGTCCCTACCGAACTAATGAAGCGTTTCACTATGACCCTGATGAGGAGGAAATATTGGCTCGTCAGTTGGAAGGTAAAATGTACACATGTTCAGGCTTAATATTTCATGAAGTGTTAATGAACATTTGTTTAATATCATTGCAGAATGAAAGTAGAACATCATAATGTATGTTATATGAAATTTGTCACTTACTAGTTAATGTTGAATACCATTGCTGTGTGCATGTGAAGTCTTCTCTAGAAAGTGATGATATTTTTATTTCTTTTCTACTTTGGTGACTTGGGTTAAAGCCAAAAACAGGAGAATTCTGAAGATGTATAATTAATCTTTTGCAAGAAAAATAATGTCCTTGTAAAGAGATCTATTGGTAGAACCTGTGGACTTCTGAATGAATGAATATTTGGTTATAGATTTCATTGTTAGGTTTAAATTGGTATGACTTCACATGAATTTTTGGAGCAATTATTCTCTTCTGTCTTGATACACCAGTTCTTTCCATATTGGCAGTGTATAAAATGAGACATTCCATCATCCAAGCATATAACAGATATTGACAGAATTCGTTAGTTGGCAAATACCATTCTAATCACTGCATCTAATTCTTTTCCTGATTTGTTGGGGGGAAACATTTTGTGGGAAGATTTGTTTTTAGATTGAATTTACACAGAAGGAATTCCTTGCTTCTTTCAAAACATGCACAAACTAAGCTAGCTGGTAGCTTTCATCGTGTGTTTTGCAAAAATGTAATTTGGCAAGTTGGCAACACAATTGTTTATCAAATTCATTATTAATGGTGATTAATTTTGATGAATGACTTTCAGTTTCAGAGTTTTATTGATGCGATAATATTGCAATCCTTAATTATTATTTTTTCTTGTAGCAAGGTATATATTTACATATTCTGAGATTCATTGTGTATTCGTTCTAGATTAGTGTTTTCTCTTAATTTTTACTTGTAATTAGTAGACTTTTTGATACTAACATATTAAACATCTGTTGAATTGTTTTCATAATTTTGATGTCTATTAATTTATCATCAATTAAAAAGTATTTTAGTAGGAAATATAGTGAATGGGTTAACTGTTTACATGAATTTCGGTATAAATGAAAACTTGATTTTCATTAATCATAACCTAATTTGTGTTATTGACATGTGTGTTTATTTTCAGAAACTTCAAATAAACCAAACAAAGCCCATAAGCAGAAAAACAAAAAGTCTGCCCCAAACAGACCACCAGCACCCCCCACTACTGGAGGCGAGCGTTCTGGTGGGCGGTCCCCAATACCTCTAGTAGCCAATCAGAAACAGCGACAGAAGCCAAGCAACCAACCAGTACAAGGGTTCCAGCAGCCTGAGGATGAAGAAGAAGATGATGGAGTAGATGAGACTAGTGCCCCTGTGGTACCATCTAAATCTCCAAGCAGTAAAAATATCAAGCAAATGGCTGCCTACAACAATGAGGTTAGTCTACTTTAGTGTTGAATGCTGTTAAAGCTAACTGAATTAGGTGTATTTCTTGTTTGCGGCCTCAGTTGATGAATCATGGTGACTGCACATTTCAGACAGAGCAAAGACATACTGTACACAGTTAAATTTTCACCCAGACTCATTAAAAAACAGTTATATAAAATATTTTCATTTGTAATGTTTTTGTCCTCAATATCTTTACCAAGTGTAATGATAGCCATTTCCTCATGAATGCAATACAGATGTGAACAATATGCAGATGAATCTTGATGAATATAGTACATCTTTTTGCGACTGGGAATTTCGACAGAAATGAAAAAGATTTCAGAAATATTTACCTTTCCAATGTTTTTACCTTTTATATCTTTATAAATTGCAATGATTGCTTCAGTTGTGAACATTACGCATATGAATGTTGATAGATAGGCCTATAGTACATCCATTTTAACATCTAGGAATTCTGACATAAGTGAAAGTACATGTTCTTATGCCTCGTTCACACGAAGAATTTAATTCGCATTAAACGTAAGTTAATGCGAATTAAATCTGAACCGCATTCACACGGAGATTTTAATGCGCATTAGTTTACTTCGAATTAAAATTTACGTCGCAATTTAATGCGAATTAAATTTACTTCGCATTAGTTCCGTGTGAACGCAAAGCGAAGCTGATGCGAATTAAATGTACACGCATGCGTAATGGCAAATTTGGGTCACATGCATCATACCGGTGGTCAGCTATATATATTAATGTTAGTTTTGTGCGAAAAACTAAGCAAAATGATAATAATCACTAAAAAACATGTACAAACAGCATGTCATTAGATAATGTCAGATGTAAATCTGTGCTCTGCATAGGCATACTGAGTAATACATGTCAAAGGAATTGCTTTTGAATACGACAAAAATGTTTTAAAATAGTGATATGATTTTCTCTTTTAAAACATTTTTTAAAACAAATATGCTGCTCATTGTTAATTTTTTTATACCATATGACGTCATAGTAGACTTATAATACATATTAGTAATTAAAAAGAACGTCACAACAGTAGTCAGCGGAATGGTGAAAGAGACGTTCCGATGTTTTAAAATTGGGCCCATGAAGAAGCAATATATTGTCTAGAGTGAATGCTGGTCGTCAGAGGAAATAACAAGTAATTTCTTGGGAACATGTAAATAAACACGACAAAACTCCTTGTGTGTAGATCAGTTACATGTAAATAAACACGACAAAACTCCTTGTGTATAGATCAGTTACATGTAAATTGTAAACATGTAGTATACTT
The DNA here is from genome assembly GCF_947568905.1 of Ostrea edulis. NCBI lineage: Eukaryota > Metazoa > Mollusca > Bivalvia > Ostreida > Ostreidae > Ostrea > Ostrea edulis. The sequence continues at coordinate 48,422,150 of NC_079166.1, read as the reverse complement.
TGTAGTATTTTGAACAATGAATTTTGTATCTACATAATATTCATTAAAATATCTATAATTTTCAAAAACATAGTCTATTCTTTAATTTAGTTCGCGCACCCTTTAATATAGATGCATACGAATTTAATGCGCATTAGTTTACTTTGCATTAAATATTACCGCCGTGTGAACACTATCTAATTCGAATTAATTTAATGCGCATTATTTTACTTCGCATCAAATTTAATGCGCATCTGTGTGAATGAGGCATAAATATAAAAAATAAATTTGAGGTTTTTTGTTGCACTTTATACCTTCATGTATTTTAAAACATGAAATTTATTTCATAATGAATTGACTGGTCATGGTAGCTCAGTGGTAGAGCATTCGCTTCATAAGTGGGAGGTCATTCGTAAGAGCCCCGCTTGTGCCATGGCCACATCAAACCTAAGATGTTAAAATAGGTAGTGATTGCTCCTTTGCCAAATGCTTGGCATTTAGAAGTGAGAATCACAGGTCTTTCGGATATGACCTTAAAAACGGAGGTCCCGTGTTGCTGCAGGTTTTTGCACAATAAAGAACCCTCACTGCCATGGCCCTGAGTGCTAAGCATAGGTCTAAATTTAGGGTACTTCACCTACAGCTGGTGACGTCTCAATATGAATGAAAAATTCTCGACAGAAAGCAAAACAATCAATCAATCTTAATTGAATTAGCTCAGAGCTGTAATTTACTTATTCATAACAATAATTAGATGCAAAACGAATTTTACCCAGATTTAACTATTAGATTCACCCGGGTAGAAGGAGCATATAGTGGGTGAAAATACGATTAAGGCAAAAATTTCCTTGTATATAGTAGTGATTATCTGTCAATTGCTGAACTAGTGAAATGAGAATATACAAATTTCCGTGAATTCCACATTTTCCATTACCGGTATGAATACCAATTTATACTAATCTCTCCCTCTTTTTTTCAGAACGATGACCAAGAAGCTGAGACTGCAGAAGGTGCTATGGCTCGAGACTACTCACCTGAGCTCACAGAAAACCTTGATGATTTTGTGCTCAGACCAGCTCCTCAAGGTCATGTGATGAAGTGCCGGATCACAAGGGACAAAAAAGGGGTGGATCGAGGAATTTATCCCACGTATTTTCTACATTTAGAAAAAGATGACGGCAAAAAGGTGAAGAAAAACTTTTACAGATATTTTGTGTCAAAGTTTCAGTGGGGTTTTTCCCCCCTTATATAACTGGCACCAATGTGCGGCAACATTAACGATACTTTTCTTAATGCCTAATGGCCCTGTCACACTACATCACGACCTCACTACGTTCTATCATTTTTTTAGATCGTGGTGAGATCGTAGTGCGAACTGCATGAATTTGTAATTTTGTCTGTCTTCACGATGTTACTACGTCCTCACTACGCTCTTATCACGACTCCACTACGATTAAACTACGGCCTTGTTATGATTTCACCACGTTTTCACTACGTTCATCAAGTTCTTACTACACTCCCACTACGTCCATCACGTTCTAACTACACTCTCACCACGACTCCCACAACTGCAACACGAGTTTCCTACGCTTCTGCCACGATTGTACCACGATCTTACAACGATTCCACCATGATCTTACTATGGTTCTACCACGTTTCCGCGCCGCTGTCGCCACAATTTGTAGCAGCTGAATCAGATCCAGATTCAGTATAAATACAGCTCAGAACCCTCTTGTCATCCAGCAAGATCTACGCTGCCTTACGATTCTCCTCCTCCTTCGCCTAAGTAACAATATAGCAGCTTGGTCGTTAAGTGCCATATACTGCATATGCATCAACATCTCCATTAATATTTCTTGGTCTGGCCTTTCCATGATTCCAAAGAAGCAATGGTCATATGCAACCTTTGTTCAGTTTTTATACCAGTGTGTGGGGGAGAACAGAACGTGATTCGATCGTGGCTTGCGCGCAGTGAAATCGTAGTGAGGACGTATTAAGGATGGGATGAGCTTGGTAGAAACGTACTACAGTCTTCAACAACATAGTATGGACGTGCCGTTATCGTAGCGGAAGCGTGAAGAAAACGTAGTGCAAACGGGATGATCGTAATGAGAACGTAGTGAAAACAGGATGGTCGTATAGAGAGCGTAGTGGAATCACAGTGCAGTCATTTTCTTCTGCATCACGATCCCATTACAATGCTACTACGACCATGCGGATCTAAATACGACCTTAGTACGTCCTTACTACGCTTCCACTATGATCAGATTTGACCACGACCACACTACGTTTGTTTTGAGCATGTTCAAAGTTGCTCCACGACCATAAATAAAGACCTTACTACGACCTTACTACGACATACCCGATCGCACTACGATCATCAATTTTTACATGGTCGTAGTGCGAACGTGGCCTAGTGTGATGGGGGTATAACATTCAATTTCCCCAATATTGAGGCTAAAAAAGCTCAATAGCAACTTGTGAAGTTGGATTGTAATTCGCTTTGTATGAAACATTGTTCGAGTTAACTAATTTTAGATAAAAAGTAGATGTCAATAAGATGGCTCACATTTTGTAAAATTGTAAACAATGAATACCGGTACATGTTTATTCTTTAAAAATGGTTTATTCAGTGTTCTTTTTAAAACAAATCCCATTTGTTGACATGAAAGAAAATTCACAATTTGTATTTTGATGCTATAATGGGTATTGGTACCATTCCCAAATGGTAGAGGGAAAATGATTAGTTCATTTCTAGGATTCAACATTGATAATATATCAGTAGCATATTTTGTAGTGTTAGTAGATAAAGTATCAACAGACAGACTTACTATGCTCCATGCTGTCAATACAAATCCATTTATTCTGTTGTTAGATATTCTTATTGGCTGGAAGAAAGAGGAAGAAGAGTAAGACCTCTAACTATCTGATATCTACAGACCCCACTGACCTGTCCAGGGGAGGCGAGGCCTATGTAGGAAAACTCAGGTGAGAGTTCTCTCCCTTGTCCTTCATTCAGATTCACAGTTACTTTTAAAAAGTTGTTTGCCTTTGAAGAATATTGTAAAGTAGAAGAGAAAAATGTTCAGGTGAAGTCATGGAATGTATCTTGATGTAGAATGTGTGAAGTTTTGATCATTTTAAAACTGTGTTTGGTTTTATATGAAAGATTAACATGGTCACACTACAGAATTAAACTTCGAGATTCCTGGGATATGTGTATTTACTTTTTATATTGAAGTACTCCACTTTGCAGTCAGCTGATCTTTTCAAAAGTGGTATGAGAATTGACAAAACATTATTGGACTCTCTTTTTATTTGCAGAGCCAACTTATTAGGAACACAGTTTACTTTGTTTGATAACGGAGACAACCCAAAGAGTAATTATGAAAATGCCAGAAAAGAATTAGTAGGAATTGTATATGTAAGTTATCAAATATCTTGGATTTATCATTTACTGAATACTCACAACTAATCTAGAACATTTTTAAAGTTCTTGTTGTGTGATTTATGAACACATCAAACTTTTGGTAAATGTTTTCAAATACATGTATGTTCCTTAAATAGAATCTTTATAAGCATGCATTGTAATTTTCATTCCACAGGAAACAAACGTGCTAGGTTTTAAGGGACCCAGAAAAATGACCATTGTCATTCCTGGCATGAACTTGGACCATGAGCGAGTAGACATTAAACCAAGATCTGTAAGTTTTCACAGGTTATTTGTTACATTGTAGGAAACAGAAGATGGAAATATCTAAATAAAAAAGGGAGAGGGGGTGGGGGATTGAAAACTGTGTTGTGCATTGATTAATAATGCACAACAACAGAATGTTATGTGACAGAATGAAAGAATTATATTTTTTATGTATTATGATTTAATTTTACTTGTAACATGCAATTTGATTGGTTCGTTTGACTTTATCAACATTCTTTATATCGTATAAGCAAAGTTGCCATTTAGTCCCACTATATGACATCACAATAGGTTTAGTTATTTTCTTTCCATTTTGTTGCTACAGCAATATTGGTCCGCATCATATAAAAATTCACATTTAGAATTATTTGTCAACTAATATGATATAAAGTAAGTTGGGACAGTTTACACTATTTTACAATCTGATTAAAACCAGATCCTGAGATCCGCTCACTTAGTGTAGCGATCTAAGTGAGCGGATCTCAGGATCTGGTTTTAATCAGATTGCACTATTTTGTAAACCACTTCATGGTCTATGATGTGTAAACTGCCCCAACTTACTTAATATCATATAAATGAGGAAAAATGATTTTCCTTCCTTAATGAATCAATATCCATATTTTTATGTGGACATTATCTTTGTATATCAAAGGACTAGTCTTATACAGGCTCAGTCTACTGCCTAATCATTATGTTTTATATGATACAATATTGTTTGAATTACATGTCTACATTGTGGCAGCACTTCTTGTCTGTACATGATAAATCTTGGGTGGAGATTTTATGTTTTACAGGCAATAGTGATAGGGGGCAAACTTATTCAATCATTCATGAACAGTGGCAGATGCATTTATGGACCCACTGACAGAACAGTAAAATTAGTGAAGTTGTAAACTACATTGACACCTTAGGATACATGTATATTGATTTGTGTTACAGGACAATGATGGTTTGATTGACAGATGGAAGAGGAAAAATATGGAGAATATTCTAGAGCTTCACAATAAAACCCCAGTGTGGAACGATGGTATGTACAGCATTTCAGTTCTAATTTGTCCATATTTCAAAACTGCATTAATATGGTCAGTTTTATAAGAGATTTTTTATATAAGAGATTTTAAAACAAAAAGCCATACTTTCAGAAAACAAAAAATGGACAACAAGTTATAGCTGTGTGTGGAAGATCCACAACACTGATAGCAGCAATGATATTATGTTTGCATACATCAGAGATTTATACATGTAAATGATTGAATGAATTGATGATATTTTAAAGGGTGTTCTTAAAATTTCTCTGACAATAAATTTTATGGCAATTGGGCAAATCTATTGTCAATTTTGTAACTATATGATTATTTCCTTGCAGAAACTCAGTCATACGTGTTAAATTTCCATGGCAGAGTCACTCAGGCCTCTGTGAAGAATTTCCAAATTGTACATGACAATGATGGTAAAGTTTGAAATTATTTCCACATTATAGCTTGTATTGAAATTCTGCTTGGCTTTTCTCTTGAAGCATGAAGAAAAGTAATAGTTCAGCTGTTCTGTCCGATATCTTATATGCAATTTTGCTCATAAATATTTTCAAAAACAAAACTACAGGAATTAAAACTGTGTCACATAGGGCAAGAAAATAAATTCACAACTACTCATCCCGTGGGACAAGTAACAACATATAATGACCACTCGTCCCTATAATGGCTGTCTCATAATATATTCATACTTTACTTAAAGGGAAAGGCAACCCTAACCACATATTTGCTTTTATGAATAAAGTATTACTTACTGATATCTTAATTGACTGTCTTTAACAACAAAAATCCTTGCTTAACAAATAAATCAATATTAATCAATCATGTATTTTAAATTACCTGCCACTAAGAGAGTGGCCATTGAAGTTTAATTTATGACGTCACACCGTCTATTCCGGTTTATTTCATCAGCAGCACTGTAAACATGACAAGTCACGAACAGTTAAGTTTGGAGCCGTATAGATTTGAGCCCGTTCTTTCGCAAGAAGAAATTGAGAAAAGAAAACGTTCAATTGAGTCGCAGACAAGGCAGATGGTAAACGTTCTTCATACAAATTGCTTGAACCTCAACTTGTCATTACGCAAATGATGGAGCCACAGTTTATGTAGTCTTTTCTTTTCAAATGACTTGGTTGGGTTGGGAATTTCGAAGAAAAGAAAAAAAACAACCTTTTTTCACATCTCCCCTTTGCATTAGTGTAATTAACTGCTTGCCAGGAAGGCATCAACCTATTTATTCGTAAGGTCTACCACATGCAGATCTTTGATGATCTCACAGGTGCTTGGGTTCAGGACCCCCCCCCCCCCCCCCCAATTCCGAATAATCTACATGAGTTAATTTAATTAATTTTTTTTGTTGAAATTTTTTTAATGCATGTCAACATCTTGCATACCCATGAAGTCCAAAATACATGTCATTCAAAATAAGCCCTTTTTAAAAAAAAAATACCCTCACTGGTTATTATAAGTTCTGAGGGGGGGGGGGGGGGGGGGGCTGTCCCAAGCACCTGTGGATGATCTTAGAATCTCATCAAAACCAGAACAGAAGGTGTGACGTCAAAATTATTGATTTTTGTGGTCTTCAATACAAAAGAGTTACACATCATGGCAGCCTCTATAGATCACGGGAATTTCAATTTTTGACGTTTTCAAATTAGTACTGAAGCTTATCAAGGCCATAAATCAACAGAATTGTATGACAAATCTTTATCATATGATTAATCCGATCATTTATCATGAAAAAAATCTTTTGGGTTGCCTTTCCCTTTAAAGAAAGACTGTAAATGGACTTGTATCTTTAATTCTTCAATTTTAGTTATTAAAGACATTCATGTACTCTGTCATGAATAAATTGACAGTTTGAGTCATTAATCATTGTCTGAATCAGAAAGATGAACACAATTCTCTTTCAACTTAAAAAACCCCACAACAATCAATAGTTTGCTTCTTTGACATCTTTCTAAGTTGCAAAGAGGTGTTTTGTGATATACATCAATAGCAAAACCCTTTACGGTGGCATTTCTTGACATGCTTTGAAGTGTTATTCATCATATGAGTAAATACAAACATCAACAATTTCTCTGTATGTACTTACTTTGCTTTTAAAACACAATAAAATATTTAAAAGAGTTATTCGGATATGGGGTTTGTTGTACATTCGCAACTCACCCCTGGAATGTTGATAGATGACTGAGGTAGTTACTCTATATACTGGCTATGCACAAACAGAACAATGTAGACAATTATTTTCAAATGTTTATGAAATAGAATGAAATTCAGCAGTTACAGAAAATTTTACTTGTCACTGGGGATGAGTACATAATAGCATTCAGTCTACCTGAGCCAATTTTAGTTTGTCCAAGACAAGTAATTATTTCACACCCTATGTGTATATCAAGAGGAATTAAGTGAATACAACAAATGAAGACAGATCCAAAATTTCCAAGCAGTATATTTTTTCATGAATATCATAATTTTGTCTTTCCAAATTAATCTCTCAATGTTTTTATTCAGTGGAGTACATCGTGATGCAGTTTGGTCGTGTGGCAGAAGACGTGTTTACTATGGATTTCAACTATCCCCTTTGTGCTGTTCAAGCATTTGGAATAGCACTGAGTAGTTTTGACAGTAAACTAGCTTGTGAATAGTACCATCTCTCAACCACATCCACCATCATCCGGATCACAGCTCAATCCCATCTCATGATTTGGTTATTTGTGCAGATATTGTAGTTTACTTTGTGCCTAGTATGGAAGTGATTACCAGAATTTGGATTTAAAATCATTCTTTTTGATTTAAAGCATTTTTTTCTCTGTCATTAGATTAGAAAAATTGTACCTTACAAAATAGAAAGAAGCAGTCAAAATGATAATTATATTGGTACAGCTTATGTGCACAATGAACCGTGTTCAGTGAAACATTTCCTCTCATTTTGTGTTCATCTTTAATCGACAGAAGGAGAAGGTAGAAAATTAATAGTAAAAAGTACTAATATTGTTAGGATTCATTTGAAATTTTTTTTTTTCTTGCATCACATCTGACATTTTGATGCATTGTTTGGTAAATGGGAGTTCTTAACCATATTTCTAACACAGTTTTATTTTATTTTATTTTTTTCTTAGACAATACAGAATGTTGCCCAAAGACTAATTGAAGTAGTAGAATAACTTTCCCTCTATTTCTGTATTTTTGAACAAATTAATGTTAGTAGATATGGAGGGATTCAATTTTGCAGTAATTATAAAAGTATGCCCAATGAATCCCAGTGTTTCTTTAGAATTGAGCTTGTGATGTTTTGTTTGAGAACATTTTCAACAAAGGAAAGTATTTTAAGTTTCAAATGATCAATTTGTTATCTTAGTTTAGTAGTTATGAATGAAATGCATAAGATTACATTTGTGTAAGTCACATGACCATCCGTTAATATATTCATGGTTATGAGGTCACAATTGAATGTTTGAAATTTATTATGAGTATCAATGCAGTGTTTTGCTAAGGTGTTGTAATTTCATTTTTGTACATATGCATAAATTGCATTCCTATATGTACTTTTGTGAGTTACGTTTTTTCCGTCCATTTGCATATCACATGGGCATTTCAATAACCCAGCAGTTGCAACATGAGATGACACATGTGGCAATGGAAATTTTTCTCCCATTAATTCCCAGCTTGGTGTATTTTATATTGTGGTTGTGATAAAAATGAAAATGGTGTACAAAATGTTAGTATATATTTTAGTGATTTTCTAAGAAAATTCTTTGTTTACAACTTTATGTTGTTATTGTGTAGGCTATGCCAATTGTGCAATCCCCCTCCCCCACCCCCCTATATTCCGCCCACCTGAATATTTTTATATTTGGATGCTTGTCAACTGAAATACACAAAGGAAGCAATCATATTTACTATGAATTAGTTTAAATCATCAGATTGTATGTTCACCAGACGTGCTATTTATTCATGCACATGTCATCTTTGAAGTTGGTCTTTTACGAAACAATTTTACAACAAGTGAAGTATAGCAATGGCTGATAGAATTTTATGACCTTACATGTAGGTCATGTTTATCAATGTTATTGTGTATAGAATGTGTATGTATTTTGGTTTATTATACAATACTTTAAGAATCAACACCTTAACTACGGTAAAATCAGTTCATGGTTTGACCCAGATACAAAAATACCAACTAGATGTAGATGTAGTATTTCTTTAATGAGAGGGGAAGTTTACTGTTAAAACCCCATGTCACTATTAAACTTGATTCAGTAGATTGTACAAAGTATCTTGTCTGTATTGTTAGCATAGCCATGGTTCAGGTGATATCACTTTGTTATTGTGCACAGTTTGAACTTTTTCCAAATTCAGAATAAACATTCTTTTGGCAAATTTTTTTTTGTTATTTGAGAGTGAACTAATTTCTTAACAAAGTATCTTTCTTGTGTTTTATATTTCTTTAAATATTTGTAAAAAGATAAATTAAAGATCCCAAAATTTTCCAGAAATCTGATGAACTATATTGTGCATGTAAATGTTGATTTTTACAAGACTGGTGATATATACAGTATTAGTGTAATATAATCCTTTATTTATTGATATCAGGGGAAAGTGCTATTTACTGTAACCTGTTTGGGGTTAAAGGCTAGTAATTATTCTATCTATTGTGTTTTCCAAGTCAGTTGTATCAGTTTGATATCAGAGAGCAATTTAAGACTATAATTTTGATGATTTGCAAGTGAAAATGACTGGTACTGGGTAGCTGTGAATGCAGATTTTGTATATACATGTGTACACTGTATGAGTACTTAAATTAGTGGGATTCGTATTTTGACACTTAACCAAAAAATGCTAATTGTGGTTTGCTCTGTTATGTGGAATTATCTATTCTTCATTGTAGAATACAGTAGCACTAAATCATCATAACACTAGAATATTTATTCTCGACTGTGCGAAGTTTTAAATACTCTAAACTAAGTACACATACAGTTTCATGGAGTACAGAGACAGTGGAAAGAGTTACTCCCCTTTATAAAGATCCGTTAATGTGTATGCAGTTTTTTTCTTCTGGCTATTGTTAAATTTAAGAAACAATATTTATGAAATATTATTTGTATTGTCTTTGTGTTGCTAACTTTTATAAGTTTTAACTTTGCTGCATGTGAGTGACTTTTAGTACACAAAGTATGTGTGCTGAATTGTCAGTATTCCATATTTAGCTTTGTTTTTTTTTTTAGTTCTTACTGGGTAAAATACCCAATTATAATTGTGTAATGAAGAGGAGGGAATTTTTTGGTATTGATTTTTTTTCTCACACTGATTCCCACTTGCACAGTTTTCAAAATGGGGAATAAAATGGATGCAAGTGAAATCAATAAGCTAACTTCTTAAAATCACATTGTTTTGAGAGTATAATATATTTTTGAAATCTCAAATCACAGACCCAGAAACAAAGAAATCCAACATCTATTAAACTTTTCATATTGTATAAATTCATTGGTCCTGTTTTCCCCTCCTTCCCTCCAGCAGACTGGTGTGTTAGGTTTATCAAATGTTGCCGTCCACGTGTCTTTTGATTGTATAATTATTATTTGTTTATATTCAGTTGCCATTAATTTATCATTGTCAAATATATTTCACAGTTTGTCGAAATAAAAATGTGCCACATTTTACCTCTTGTTTAATAATGGTAATGAAACTTCCGAATTTTGTGCATCACAAGGTACAGAGTTTTTCAGTTCTGAAGAGCCACGGAAATTTTTACACCCAACAATGTCCACCTACTACCTTATAACATGATAGATCATCAGGGGCGTCAGAAGGTATTTAACATTATGAGACAAAATGGATTGAAAGGGGGGAGGGGGTTGAGGCCAATTCAGATTTCCACCAGCATCTTGAAGGTTAGGGCCCTGTAGTAATTACTCTCTGTCGATCTGTCAATACTTTCTATGGAATGCAATGACTTTAGTTTCCATAAAAAAAAATATATACCTATAATATGTAGGTATATAATACTTGGATTAGGCAGAAGAAGACTTCTTTCAGATTTATGGCTTTGTTGTCACATTTAAAGGTAATGCTTGGGTTAGGCAGAAGAAGATTCCTTTCGATTTTCAGATTTATTGGTTTTGTAGTTACAGAGTTATGGGACTTGGAATTATAATAAATCGTATTCTGAGAGATAGTGCATATGTAGGGTATGGATGGTCATAATCACCACCAATAACTAAAAGGTGGGGACTATTAAATTACACATGTTGGTTAGATTTTTCTCAGACAGGAAATTTTACCATATCGTCTGATATTTCATTTTTAAAAATTCAAAATTGTGGTTTGAATTCTGGTTTTAGCTTTCAACTGATTGGTCAAATTGTGGTTTGAATTCTGGTTTAGTTTTCTGATGATTAGTCAAATTGTGGTTTGAATTCTGGTTTTAGCTTTCAGCTGATTGGTCAAATTGTGGTTTGAATTCTGGTTTGGATTTCTGATGATCAGTCATATTGTAGTTTGAATTCTCGTTTGGCTTTATTATGATTGGTCAAATCGTGGTTTGAATTCTGGTTTGGCTTTATTATGATTGGTCAAATTGTGGTTTGAATTCTGGTTTGGCTTTCTGCTGATTAGTCAAATTATTGTGGTTTCCAATTACCTGATTGGATTTCAAAACCAAAATTCATGGCTTATTCTTATCGCTAAATTTCTAGAGGAGTATGTGGTTTACATAAACGTTTTCAAGTGCTGCAGATAGTGGGTCACCAGGGAAATACGTGTGTTTTAGCTGTTATCGTGATAGTAAAAATACAGCTGGTTGGGAGGTAATTTATTGATGAGGATGAATGAATGTAATATATTAATGATGGTCAGATAGTGATGATCTGGGGTGGGCGTGTCCACAGATTATGTGGTTAGGATCAATCGACGATCTAGCCAGTAAACATGTTAAAATCATCAATTTAGAATCGGAATGAAAATAAACTATGGGTGAGAATACAAAACTTGATATTACTTCAATGTTTACAGGTGTTACGAACGATTTTTTTTTTTTAAAGGAGACTAGCAGAAAATTAATGGAAAAACTGAAATCCTAATTGAAAGTAAAATAAAAATAAAAAAAGGGGACAACATTGTGAACAATACGGATATTCAGAATTTCTTGTAGAAATAGAAAATTAACAGATGAAGCCATCTACAATTGTAACAAAAAAACAAAAAACAAAAAAGTGCAACTCAGAAATAAACTTATTCGGATTACTGATAAAAGTGAAAAAGGATGATTAATATGGGGGAAAAAACGATGTTGTGAATGACATCGACGACGAAAATCGAATTGATACAGGGGAGAGAAAAGCTTTTGTGAACTCTAAGGATAAAAGATTGAAGAGAAAACCAACGGCGGAAACATCACAAAATAATGTTTCGCAGGACTCCAAAAGTTTTCGATGCAGCAAAGAGTGTAACCAGCAGTCCGAGTGGGGACCCAGTGGGAAAAACGAGACAAGTGGAGGTCAGTACAGTTAGATAAGATAATCATTATACCAGAATAATTCAGAACATATATGAGATGAATTTACTGATAGTATTGAGTAAACGTAAAATTGGTATGAAACTACTCGCAGTTACGTAGCGCTATACACATCGACACTTCACCAACAGCAGGTACTCGACGACCAGGGACAGATTCTGAGTGCCAGCGCCTGTCCTCGCAGAAAATTTAGAATATAAAGTTATCTTTCTTTTATTTTAGATAGAGAAGCGGTTTATCAAGTGCAAAATATTTTCAAAACTTAGTATATGTAACTGTAAATACATTGAGGTAAGAAAGAGAGGAAATGTTACTAGAATATGCATCACTTACTGTAAACGTCTGAATGAGCATTGTCATTGGCGTAATTAATTTTGGTAATTAAAACATTTCAGTTACATGACCCACTGTTCGTTTCAATCCAGTATATTTAAGAAAAGGATGACCCCAAAACTGATCAGAAATAAATACAAATATATTATTTTTTAAAAATCTAAATACGGTAAAGAAATATCAGTGAATCACAAGCGCACAATGACATGTCCGTTCGGGGGTTTCCGTTTCTATTTTTATTTTTCTGTCACACACTTGCTATGAAGCTTCTCTGTGTGTTACTCTAGATCAGGTAGCAATATTCGACATCTCCTGCAAGAGTTTTGTTCCGTCATATGCTCTTCCCACAGCTTCTCACTTTACATAGTGTTTATATGTAGGGGAAAAAACGATGTTGTGAATGACATCGACGACGAAAATCGAATTGATACAGGGGAGAGAAAAGCTTTTGTGAACTCTAAGGATAAAAGATTGAAGAGAAAACCAATCCATAGTATGGAATGTTATTTTCCTTGTATTCCTATCTTCATGACAATGTTGAGGAGTCCAGTGGAGATGGGTTGCTATTGGCTCCGCTCTGTCGCCGAGTTTTTCACTCCATGTCCATCTTTCTGATTTCTTGGTGGCTGGGGACATGTTATCAAGGAACTTCACTGCATGCATACGGTAGTAAGGAATTTCACTGCATGTCAAAGATCGTTTTGATTTGTTTAACAGGTGATGTTACATGTTCCCCTCCTTTTATCTCTACCTACCAGGTAGGTATTATAAGTAAGACTTGTCATAAGGTATATTTAAACTGTCAATTCCTATTGTATTATTATTCTCATTGTTAATAAACAATAGGAAGAGACTTATACCCCCTCCCTCGATCTAATATTATCTGTAAGCCTTTAACATTTTTGATTTTACAAAACCATATAACAGACCAGCTATTGAAAAAAATCATATAAATGAGTATATACAAGATTGTCCACTTTAGGAACAATATGCATACCGTATATAAGAGGCTCATTCTGATTGGATAAATTGTGGTTTGAATTGTGGTTTGGCCTTCTGCTGATTGGTCAAATCGTGGTTTGAATTGTGGTTTGGCCTTCTGCTGATTAGTCAAATTGTGGTTTGAATTGTGGTTTGGCCTTCTGCTGATTGGTCAAATTGTGGTTTGGAATTGTGGTTTGGCCTTCTGCTGATTGGTCAAATCGTGGTTTGAATTGTGGTTTGGCCTTCTGCTGATTAGTCAAATTGTGGTTTGAATTGTGGTTTGGCCTTCTGCTGATTGGTCAAATTGTGGTTTGAATTCTGGTTTGGCCTTCTGCTGATTGGTCAAATTGTGGTTTGGAATTGTGGTTTCCAATTGTTTGATTGGTTCAAAACCAAAATTCATGGTTTATTCTTAGCTTTAAATTTCTAGAGGAGTATGTGTTTACCTAAACGTTTACAAGTACTGCAGGTAGTAGGTCACCAGGGAATGTGCGTGTTCTAGCTGTTATCGTAATAGTAAAAATACGGCTGGTTGGGAGGTAATTTATTGATGAATGAAAGTAATGTATTAATGATGGTCAGATAGTGATGATCTGGGGTGGGTGTGTCTACAGATTATATGGGTAGCGTCAATCGACGCTCTAGCCAGCAAACATGTTAAAATCACCAATTTAGATTCGGAGTGAAAATTAACTATGAATGAGAATACAAACTTGAAATTACTTCAATGTTTACAGGTGTTGTTACAAATGAGTTAACCGACCAAAAGAAAGAATTTTAAAAGTTTGTTATTGAAGCAGTGCATGGGCTACCCGATATATGAATCAATGTCAAATAGCATTTGGAATTTAAAGCAGAGGAGACTAGCAGGAAATTAGGGGGTAAACTGAAATTCGAATTAAAAGTAAAATTGAAATAAAAAGAGCACAGCAATTGTGAACAATACGGATATTCTTGTAGAAATAGAAAATTAACAGATTAAGCATCTACAATTGTTTTTAAAAAAAAAAAAAAGAAAAAAAAAAAGTGCAACACAGAAATAAACTTATTCGGATTACTGATAAAAGTGAAAAAGGATGATTAATATGAAAAGAACGATGTTGTGGATGACATCGATGACGAAAAATGAAATGATACAGGGGAGAGAAGAGCTTTTGTGAACTCTAAGGATAAAAGATTGAAGAGAAAACCAACGGCGGAAACACCACAAAATAATGTTTCGCAGGACTCCAAAAACCACAGGTGTTTGTTTTCGATGCAGCAAAGAGGGCAACCAAAAGTCCGAGTGGGGACCCAGAGGGGAAAACGAGACAAGTGGAGGTCAGTACAGTTTAGATAAGATAATCATTATACTATAATAATTCAGAACATATATGAGATGAACTTACTGATAGTATTGAGTAAATGTAAAACGGAAAATTGGTATGAAACATATACTTACTCGCAGTTACGTAGCTTAGGTTTTAACTTTTAAGTGTATTTCAATTCATCAGTCTTGATAATTGACTCTGACAAGAGAAACATTAACTCCGCACAGACTCCGAGTAAATGGATATTGTTTATAATAGTTAAGGTGATGTATACCAATTATTCTTCAGTGCTGTTAACCCAGAGCCTGGGTATTGTTTAAGTATCATTAATAGATTTGTAGTGCAAGCAATCACACGTGTTGTTTTTCCTTGTGTGAAACAAGAAACATTATATACACCAACAGCAGGTACTCGACGACCAGGGACAGATCTGAGTGCCAGCGCCTGTCTTCACAGAAAATTTAGAATATAGAGTTATCTTTCTTTTATTTTAGATAGAAATGCAAAATATTTTCAAAACTTAGTATATGTAACTGTAAATACATTGAGGTAAGAAAGAGAGGAAATGTTACTAGAATATGCATCACTTACTGTAAACGTCTGAATGAGCATTGTCATTGGTGTAATTAATTTGGGTAATTAAAACATTTCAGTTACGTGACCCACTGTTCGTTTCAATCCAGTATATTTAAGAAAAGGATGACCCCAAAACTGATCAAAAATAAATACAAATATATTATTTTTTAAAAATCTAAATACCGTAAAGAAATATCAGTGAATCACAAGTGCACAATGACATGTCCGTTCGGGGGTTTCCGTTTCTATTTTTATTTTTCTATGAAGTTTCTCTGTGTGTTACTCTAGATCAGGTTGCAATATTCGACATATCTTGCAAGAGTTTTGTCCCTTTATCTGCGTTGTTAGTCAAACTCTTCTCACAGCTTCTCATTTTACATAGTGTTCATATGTAGGGTGACACTTTCTATGATCACATTCATAGTATGGAATGTTATTTTCCTTGTATTCCTATCTTCATGACAATGTTGAGGAGTCCAGTGGAGATGGGTTGATATTGGCTCCGCTCTGTCGCCGAGTTTTTCACTCCATGTCCATCTTTCTGATTCCTTGGTGCCTGGGGACATGTTATCAAGGGACTTCACTGCATGCATACGGTAGTAAGGAATTTCACTGCATGTCAAAGATCGTTTTGATTTGTTTAACAGGTGATGTTACACGTTCCCCTCCTTTTGTCTCTACCTACCAGGTAGGTATTATAAGTAAGACTTGTCATAAGGTATATTTAAACTGTCAATTCCTAATGTATTCTTATTCACATTGTTAATAAACAATAGGAAGAGACTTATACCCCCTCCCTCGATCTAATATTATCTGTAAGCCTTTAACATTTTTGATTTTACAAAACCATATAACATTACCTTGCAAAATAAAACCTGCTATTAATTGAAATAAAGTGCACCGCCACGGCACATGATACGCCCGTCACATATTGTTAACATGAACATATCACCATGAAGAGATAGGTATGCATGGAACCAAATGTCAACCTTCCTTTAAGAATCTTACCCACTTTATGGCCTCATGTGACATTGCTTCAAATATTGATAATGTAAGCTTAATGATTTTTAAAAGGATATAAAAACATTTTCCCAAATGGTTTCAATGAAATGATTAAAGTGCAAGATAGCCCTTTATCCAAGCAAACAACTTACAATAAATGGGAGTACTCAAAAAGGTTGATTTATTCAACTTATCAAAAAATACATATATCAGTATCTGCCTTTGTCAAATCTTCAAGTATAAAAGTAAAATATGCATGGTGATGTCAATATAAATAAATATAGATTAAAAACGGTTATTTCAAATACTGGTGCATCTCCTATGGTGTAGTTATTAATTAGAAAAAAATAATACATCATATATTTCTCAATTGGTTGTGTTAGATTTGAGAAATGCACATCTGCAGCTTTGCTCATTGTATTTTAAGGAATGAAGAACAATGCACAGCGTAATAAAACATCAAACATTAGTCATTATGTTTATTCTTAGACTGTAAAACTGTCATCTTAGTGAGACATGACAATCTGCACCTTGTTGTTGAGATATAAAATAAAAATATATTTTACAATATCATATTAATTCTTAAACTTTATACCAAATTAACTTTCAAAGTAATGGCTACCAATTAGAACTGTTCTAAAATTTGACAGATCAATTAGAAGGCCAGATTCCTCTGCCCAATTCCCGATTGCAAGAGATATAGATAGCACCTCCTTGATCAGATTGCTGTAACAGAAATCTTCTAAACTCATTAATTAATCTGTAATTTGACAGAATGCAATTTTTCTGTTAGCAAAATGCCTCCTGAATTGCTTGATAATTACACCCATGGGACAAGGGAAATTTCTCTTGTTACTGACACAAAATAAATAATTTGTTTGTTATATACTGCTGTATAGTACAGTGTATATAATGAAGAATGTGTAGTTTCTTGAATTAACATTTTTTAATATGGTTATTGCAATACTATTTCATCTGTTCAGATTTACACAAATGCCCAATCTGCAGCTTTGTTCATTGTATATCTTTTTTCTGAACAATGCCACAGCCATAACAAAACATCAAAATACTAATCATTAAAATAGGCCTTTATACATATTGCAACCATTTGTTGTCTTAGTGAGAAATGATACTCTGCATATAGGTTGCTGAGAAAAAAAAATAAAAATTATATAGTACAATGTCAAATTAATTTTGAAAATAAAGACTAACCACAACAAACAAATTCACTTTCACAAATAATTTCTGGTATATCTGCAATGAAGAGGCTAAGATCTCTCTGCCCAATTCCCTAGAGATAAAGATAACACCTGCTTGATCATGTTGATCAGAGATGCTCTACACAAAACTCATTAATTAGTCTTGTCAAAATGCCCTTTGCATGCTACTCCCATGGGACAAGTGGAATTTCTCATGTTATTGTTAGAAACAAAGGAAACATTACATAGGCTAAAAAAAAGCTGTACAGTATATCATAAAAAAAATATGTGTTTTCTTGATGTAACATTTTTGAATGAGGTTTTCTACAAAACTCTTATATGAGTAGGGATTGTACCAATTATAACATACTTTTTTCAAAAAATCACTTCAACTAAATGTCACAGTGACCTTAAAGTACAGTGCGACACACCTTCTACCTAAGATGCATAAGATGACCAAGTTTCATGATTCTAGATCAAATAGTTTTCAAGTTATGAGCCGGACAGGGTTTTACCATATTTGGCCATATCTTCTTAATTAAAAGTCACAGCGACCTGGTTTTAATGTGCGACACACCTTCTACCCAAGATGTATCAACTGACAAAGTTTGATTATTCTAGGCCTTATAGTATTTAAGTTATGAGCCGGACACGAAAAAGCTAACAGACGGACGGACAGACGGACAGACAGACAGACGGACAGACGGACGGACATGAAGGCCATAACATAATACGGCCCGTCTTAAGACGGGCGTATAAAAATGATATAAATGAGTATTTACAAGATTGAATATGCATGCCGTATACAAGAGGCTCATTCTGGCTGGATAAATTGTAGTTTGAATTGTGATTTAGCTTTCAGCTGATTGGTCAAATTGTGGTTTGAATTGTGGTTTAGCTTTCAGCTGATTGGTCAAATTGTGGTTTGAATTCTGGTTTGGCTTTCTGCTGATTAGTCAAATTGTGGTTTGGAATTGTGGTTTCCAATTCTTTGATTTGTCCAAAACCAAAATTCATGGTTTATTCTTAGCGCTAAATTTCTAGAAGAGTGTGTGTTTACAAGTGCTGCAGATAGTGGGTCACCAGGGAAATACATGTGTTCTAGCTGTTATCGTGATAGTAAAAATACAGCTAGTTGGGAGGTAATTTATTGATGAGGATGAATGAAAGTAATATATTCAAGTGATCATCTGAGTTGGGCGTTTCCACAGATTATGTGGTTAGGATCAATCGACGCTCTAGCCAGTAAACATGTTTTAAAAATCATCAATTTAGAATCGGATTAAAAATTAACTATGAATGAGAATACAAAACTTGAAATTACTTCAATGTTTACAGGTGTTGTTATAAATGAGTTAACCGACCAAAAGAAAGAATTTAAAAAGTTTGTTATTGAAGCAGTGCATGGGCTATCCGATATATGAAGCAATGTCAAATAGCATTTGGAATTTAAAGCAGAGGAGACTAGCAGGAAATTAGGGGGGGGAACTGAAATCCGAATTAAAAGTAAAATTGAAATAAAAAGAGCACAGCAATTGTGAACAATACGGATATTCTTTGAGAAATAGAAAATTAACAGATTAAGCCATCTGCTGTTATAAGAAAAGTGCAACACGGAAATAAACTTATTCGGATTACTGATGGAAGTTAAAAGGGATTATTAATATGAAAAGAACGATGTTGTGGATGACATCGATGACGAAAAATGAAATGATACAGGGGAGAGAAGAGCTTTTGTGAACTTTGAGGATAAAAGATTGAAGAGAAAACGAACGGCGGAAACACCACAAAATAATGTTTCGCAGGACTCCAAAAACCACAGGTGTTTGTTTTTGATGCAGCAAAGAGGATAACCAGCAGTCCGAGTGGGGACCCAGAGGGAAAAACGAGACAAGTGGAGGTCAGTACAGTTTAGATAAGATAATCATTATACTATAATAATTCAGAACACACAGTGACGGAGATTTCCCTCAATGAAAGGAAGATTGAAAGCTAATATTGATTTTTGAGAAATTGTGATGTAAAAGAGTGTGTTAGATATTTTTTAAATGATCTATTCCTTTTTAAAAGTCTTCACTCGGTTGTGTCTGATATTCAAAAACGATGTTTCGGCATTATGTCACAACTATCTAGAGACTTTGTCCAGTTTGATATAGAACCATGTATAGCATGAAATAGCAAGCAATCTGGTATTAAAGGGACTGATTGAGGATTTTCCCCAAAATTTTATTTTTCAATTTTTAATGATCAAAATCTACTGTCTAATCTGTTTAAAAGATTTCACATAAAAAATAAGGTTATACATTATCACAGAAGCTCATTTTATAGAGTTCATTATTTGTTTTGTAAACAAGGATTGCGGTATGTTATTGTTTACGAAATTTCCCCCCAAAAATGGATATCGATCTAAGTTTATTATAATTTTCACATTTCAAGCATTCTTCGGGTAAAATGTGTCATCTAAAAGTTAAAATGTGCAACTATGCAAAATTAAGATGCTTTATATTACAAAATTGATGTTTCACTTGTTTGTTTGTATACATAAAAAGACTCGAGTCTTTGTTTACATAACACATATTTAAGGCTAAAATATAGCTTTTATTCTTGCATTCAGAAGGTCACAATTTTGGTTATCAACATTAAATGAGTTATACTTTTAATATTTAACATCAAATATAAAAAAATATTTTGTTCAAAAACCGTGAACCAGTTCCTTTAACCCAAAAGTAATGAGTCCTTTAGCTGTGTATGTAAAGAAGAAATAGAAAGGAAGATTGAGTTTATATTTGAGGTTCGTGAATTGGTACATACATTAAAAGATTGGAAAGTGTTTCGCGAATTCGCTAGTGATGCAAACTTCGTGTTTAATTTTGAAGTCTGGATATTATATCACAAATCTTTTCCAAAATCAACATCAAAACTCACGACTTTTCGACACTCTACGACTTCACACTGCAGTAATACTAGGCTTTTTTGACATCATAGACAGCTGATTCTTCAATAAGAATGGAACACGGAGATACCCATATCTTGTGATCAGTCATCCAAACACATTGCTTTGCTAAACACCAATCTGATTTTATGCACAAGTTCTCTGAAATTTATATCAAAAGGATGCTGGAGTTCCTTATTGGCAATTTGGAGATCTCAACTTCGAAACAGCAGTAAATGTGTGAACAATATACCTTTTTAACTTCTCCTTAATAAGTACCATTCCAATTCCTTTAAATTTTGGTATGAAGCATCTTTGGGACATGGGGGACATAAATTGTAAATTTCAGGATTCCTGCACCCCTGGAGCCTTAGGGGTGTGGCAAAATCTGCCAAAAATTGATCAATTTTCAAAAATCTCATCAACCACACTTGTGTAAGATAAACTAAATGTATAGTGATGTAGAGCAGAAAGGTGTCTACCAAAATTGTAAATTTCATGATCCCCGGGCTAGGGGTTCTGACCCCAGGGCGGGGTCAAACTTAGTATATATGTGTTAAGAGTAAAATTTCATTAATATCTATTATAGCTAAAGTTCAATCAAATTCCAGAATGTTCAGCAATGATAGATTAAATCACCTGCACATAATTGACTTTGACAGCTCACTCCCCATTTTGTTATTCTAATCTGAAACTCTCTAGCTTTTGTCTCTGTATAATTATTAAGCTTGTCACCTTATCAATGTTAAAGTTAATTGGCTCACATCCTGTCCATGGGAACTTTGTAAATTTGCACTATATAGAGTATTGCAAGCAAAAATTTAGTCAGTCTTCCAATATACTTTCAATGCTACACTCATGGAATAAATTGATGGAAATTATTAAATTGTGTTCAATTTGTGAGTGTAACAATATGTGTATAGTGTTTATGTGTAAATACTTTTAAAAATAGCATCCTTTTTAGTGCGATTGATACTAAATTGAAACTAAATAGATATTTAGAAAGAACTGGTAGTCCTTTACCAAAATTGTAAATTTGATGATCCCAGGGGTAGGATTTTGGTATCAGGGTGGATCCAAAATGGTCAGTTATGAAATGTGTAAACAATAGAAATTTTTAACTTCTTTTTCATAACTACCATTCCAATTCTTTTCAAATTTGATATGAAGCATCTTTGGAACAATGGGGACTGAAGCTGTAAATTTCAGGGTTCCTGTACCCCTGGGGCCCTAGGGGTGGGGCAAAAAGTGCCCCAATTGACCAATTTTTAAAAATCTTCTTCTCTAGAACCGTTAATGTTTTAGAAAAACTAAATGCATAGTGATGTAGAGCAGGAAGGCTTCTTATCAAAATTGTAAATTTTTCCCGGAATAAAGGCTCTGACCCCAAGGTGGGGCCAAAACTTACATGTTGTATTACATAGCATGCACTAGCTGCAATAATGTAGCCCTCTCCGACCCCCCCCCCCCCTCCCCCGAAAACGTCAGAATAAAAAAATCGGATAGGGCTACATTATTGCAGCTAAGTATATATGTGTAAAACATTTAAATAATATCTAAACACCGGTATTGATACTAAATTGAAAATAAATACATATTTAGGAGTAGGTCGACCTTTACCCGATCTGATTAAAATAAGATCTTTGATCCGCTCCGTTATTGTTATGTAGCGACATAACAATAACGGAGCGGATCAAAGATCTTATTTTAATCAGATTGACCTTTACCAAAATTGTAAATTTGGGGGTAAAGGTTTTGGTATCAGGGTGGGGCCAAACTTATTATAGTGAACATTGTCCTTATCATTTGAAAAACTTTTTTATGTTCGCTGTTACCGTATAAAAACTAATTGCATATTTAGGAAAAGCAGGAAAGGATATACCAAATTATGAATTTTACAACCTTAGGGTTTTGAGTAAGTCATATCGTGTTAGTGTTACATATATTATATCATATAAAGGCTTTCATCAGTATAGGCACTTTCGAGGGCATTTAAGTTTTAAGAACACATCTTGTTTTATACTGTTGCTAAATAACTAATACCCAGGTGACTGATAAGGCCTTTGGGCCTCTTGTTTAAAAATTCATACGTTTCTTCTTTTTTTAAAAACAATTATCATTAGAAATTTAAATGGTATCGATATAGATAAATGTATTATACATAGGAGTATTTTTATTTCTTTAGACATGGAGATGAAAGCTACTTAATACCATGATATTATCTAAACCCTGCCACAATCTTATAGATCTAATGCAATGAAATATTATCTAAACCCTGCCAGAATATTATAGATCTAATGCAATCAAATATTATCTAAACCCCCCCAGAATATTATAGATCTATTGCAATCAAATATTATCTAAACCCAGCCAGAATATTATAGATCTATTGCAATCAAATATTATCTAAACCCTGCCAGAATGAACTGTAATGAAGGACTGAATGCAGGAAAAATAAGAGCTTGAAGGTCTCTAAATTGTGTTTTTGATACACAGTTTTGACAGTTAACATGCTAGGCACACCTGTTTTGGTATCCAAAGTGTCCGTGCTTGTACCAGGGGCGGATCCAGGAATTGCGGTTACGGGGGGGGAGCACTTTATGAGGCAGGGGGCCTGGGGGTGAAGCCCTGGTGGGGGCCCAGGGGTCGAAGCCCCCGGAAGCTCCTGTATTTTACAGATTTTATAGGGCTTGAAATATATTTCCTATTTAGTCTTTTGTACTATTTTCTATCATTTTTTATGAGGTGAAATTAATAAAATGACGCAAATTTTAAGGGTTTTGGAAAAAATTAAGTTCTTCCAATAAAGTAATCCAGGAAATCAATAGATTTTGTCATTTATTTCTCCGGGAGTGGAAGAAATTATTGCTTCTTACATTGTTTTGTACATTTTTCTAAACAAGATAACACGATTTACGTCAAGTTTGAAAATTTATGGGGGGGGGGGGGGGGGGGGGGGGCTTAAATCTGCCACTGTGTACAATGGTATCTATTCGTTCGTTATTTTCAATTTTTCACTGAATTACATAGTTTCGAGTTGCGGCTGAATTTTGTGTGTTTCACTATGGTGTGTAATATGTGTATTTATGTGTTCCTTTAATTTATTTACTAATTAATTTACTTAATTTATTTACTAATTAGTGTACCTGTTTTATCCGTGTTCTTTTAATTCATTGACTAATTAGTGTACCTGTTATATATGAGCTCTTTTCATTTATTTACTAATTAGTGTACCTGTTCTTTTCATTTATTTACTAATTAGTGTACCTGTTCTTTTCATTTATTTACTAATTAGTGTATCTGTTCTTTTAATTCATTTACTAATTAGTGTACCTGTAGGACCCGCTTTAGTCGAATTGTTTTATGTAGTATACAAGGTGTAATATGAGTAGTATAGCCGATATATGTATGGAGCGCCAAATTAACATAAACTCAAATAATTGAAGATATCTTCAACTATTGGAAGATATCATCAATTCAATTATTGCTCTCTTTAATTGGATTAATGCGCGCATTAAATCAATCATTGCTCTCATCAAATGAATTAATGCGCGCTTCAATTCAATTATTGCTCTCATCAATTGAATTAATGCACACATCAATTGAATGCGCGCATTAATTCAATTATTGCTCTCTTCAATTTAGTTGATGAGAGCATCAATTTCGTAGAAATATTGCTCGCAATAATTAATTTAGAGCTCGGTATAAATAATTTGATGATCTCTTTAATTCAATTGAAGATATCTTTAATTATTTACAATGCTTTTGTATAAAGAATTAATGCGCGCATCAATTCTTTTAAAGAGAGCAACAATTCAATTAAAGAGATCATTATTTCAATTGTGTATATGTTGAATTGAAGCTATCTTTAATTATACAGTTGCTCTCTCTAAAAGAATTATTGCTCTCTTCAATTAAATGAATTAAAGATATCATTCAATTGAAGAGATCTTTAATTAAATTGTTGCGCGCATCAATGAATTGGTGATATCTTCAAATAATTGAAAATATCTTCAATTATTTGAGTTTATGTTAATTTGGCGCTCCATACATATGAGGGGGGTAAACAATGGGACTATTGTGTGAGAGAACAATGAGGTGGACAGTGGGGGAGGGATTATCCCTTAACAATAGAGGTGGTCAATGAATGACCTCCTCGTGACCTTGAGGAGAGAACGTCACCCTGACCTACTTTAGAACCCCTCGTACAATGGAAGAGGTGATGGTAGAGTTCAAGGGCGTGAATAGGTGGGTGGCAAACAATGGGGGAATTGAAAACTCCATACAAAAGACCGTTTTTATCTGGGTTTCTTTCGTCCCCTTGGGAATTCCAGTGATTGTGTATGTATGGATTATACCGTGGGGAATCACAAAGGGCCGTTTCGGATTCTTAATTTGTGTTTCCGTTCCCCGTTCCGGGGTATTAGAGATGATTAGCACACAGTACAACATAATCTCAGCGAGATTCGTGGAGGCTGGATATTTGGACTGACGCCTTTTCCGAAGAGGCGTCAGTCCAAATATCCAGCCTCCACGTAAGTACAACAAAGACGCGGGTTCCGATCTGAGACTTTCATAAAGCCTTTACGCAGCAGTGATCCTCTACATTGTCGGATCATACATATCGTAGTAAAATTCTTTACTCTTGTGTAAAAATCTAATGAGTGAGATGGGTACCGATAACCTGGTCACCGGTGACCCGGGTCGCCGCGCCGCGGGAGGTCCCCGGAGACACTGTATTTGCGGAGTGTATTGCTTCATGAACTCTATACTCGTTGAGACCTTCATTTTGATGTTACTCGATACCCTTCGAAAAACTCTTTTATTTGCACTTAACGACCCCGGACCACCCTCGGGCCGAACTCTACTCGTCGAGATCTTCATTGTGATATGTCTAATGATACCCCAAAATGGCTTGGGGTAATTTATGGAGTGGAGCGGAGTGGAGTTGTGGAGTCATGGAGAGGAGTCTCTGTGCTTCATAACTTTATTATCCCCCAACTGTCACAAGTAATGTAACTCAACACCCTCATCCGGTACAAATAGGTGCGTTGGAATTTGGTTCAATCTGTTTGTTCTACTTTAGTTACACACACATCTGTTAAAGTCCCTTCATCCCCTTAGGTGTGAGGAAAATTTTCCTGTCACAAGCACCAAGAATGAGGTCAAATTTATGACCTGCAATGTCCGATAATCTCTTCATCATTTTAACACTGTGTAAATGCATGGCCTTGGCAATGGCATTTCCTAAATTCATGTGTTTTTATTAAAATAGCTGAGGATTTTTTTTTATCAATTATAGATTGATATAACCTATCAATATTATTGTTCAACTGACAGGAGTAAATCTTGTGGGTTTTTTTTTTATAAAGTTAATAGTTATCTGGGACACCTATTCACAGATGTGATAAGGGCCCGGTCCAATTAAACTGTGTCCACAACAGTATGGAGTAGATCAAAGAGTAGCTGTGTTACATTCCAGGGCTGATTATATAATACAGGCACTCAGTAATTAAATTTCAAACAAAAGGTTACAAAATCATGATCAGTTTCTGCATTCAGTAATGCATGGTTTTTTTATTTTTATTTTATTTGTAAGCATTTCTATGTCAAAGTCCTGTGTTGTGGTTTGTAAATGTATATTTTATCCATGATAAACATGAATATTTTATTCATTGACTCCACTCCATGACTTCACAACTCCATGACTCCACTCCACTCCATAAATTACCCCAAGCCAAAATTAAAACCATGTATAAGTGAAATTCAAAATATTCATGCAATATATTTGGAGCGGATTTTAAATTCCCATTTGATATAAAGTACAAATGAATTCTACCACTCGTGGTCACGAAGACCATCATCATATATATAACCAATATATAAATATACATATGGATATAAACAAGCAGCTCATATCAAGACACATAAGACACAGATGTCAATGTATCAAAACCAAAATCTCAAATATATCAATAAGAACAACTGATTAAGAGAAACATATTAGTGGTATAGCCGACATATGAGGGGGGTAAACAATGGGTCTATTGTGTGAGATAACAATGGGGGGATTCTCCCCTAACAACAAAGATGGACAATGGGAAGCACTTGGTTCCAGATCTCTCGAGTTTTCGAGAAATCGGTTGATTGATTTATTGTTGTTTTACACCGTTTTGGCAATATTTCAGACATTTTACGGCAGGAAATCGGGGTTTCGGAGATCCAGTATCCGAAGTCTGTGTCTTATGTGTCTTGCTATGAGCTGCTTGTTTATATGTATGATGATGATGTTCTGACCACGAGTGTCTGATTAAAGTGAGGGAGAGTTGCGCACCATCGTCAGCCCCACTCCTCTATTTCCCTGTCGGAGGTCGATGGACCTGGCTAACATTGGTGTTTGTGTGTTTACTAATAACTATATGCATGTTACAAATACTGGTATTTATCGGTCAAAAGATCTACCCATCTTATATCATTCCCATGTTGTGTAATATTTGTTGACGTGAAATACTAATCGATCTATCTATTAATTGGTAATTATTCTGTCTTCGTTGGAATACTGTGTAAGTACATTCATCTTACTGGAATAAATGGTCTGTGTGGTGACAAAATATGTCGGTTTCTCCTCTGCAAGCTACTCAGAAACATATCGCTCTCTGGTGGCTTTATATCAACGTCCAGCATCAGCTGTGACCACTGATAAACAATGCTTTACGCCAATCCGCGGGGATTTAATGTTGGACAACGATTTGTGTCTGAGTGTGTTAGAGGTGTCATGAATACAAGGAGATCCCATAACGGCTGACATGTTGGAAAATTATGTTCCGCGTCTGACGCTGAATCTAGGGCATGGGTTCAGCTGCATGAAGATCGATACATAAATATTTTTATTACGAAAAGTAAAACGGGCGTTAATAGATATATTATGGAACATATGCAATTTGTGTTGTTTATTTACACATGTATACTATTGAAAAATAATCATTACTCTGGTGAATCTATATTGAGATCAGTTTTCTATAGTAAAAACGATAATTGTTGTAGGTTATATAAAACTACAGATTATGTTTTTCATCAAGTAGAGCTACAGATGTACATATTTTTACTTTGTAGTTTTTCGATGAATTGAGATATATGGAATTCTATAATTGCTATCCCGTGCTTCATTGTACCATCACCGCTATACTACCATCGTACCATCACCGCGATACTACCATCGTACCATCACCGCGATACTACCATCGTACCATCACCCTCATATATACATGCGTGAACAGGCGGGAGTTTAAAGGAGTTGTTATAGTTAACACAGGCAAGCTAGGTAGTCTGAAACATTTGTCGGTGTTTCTTATATAATATGAATTAAGAAAGACTTACGCGTATACTGCCCATGAAGTTTCACAGCACCACATGTGCTTTTCAAAAATAAAAATGAATAATTAATGTTTTTTCATAAATAATTTGCAATATATACGAGCCCAGATATTTATATTTTTCTTCAGGGCAAATTTTATCAAGAAATAACCTAACCCTGCCCGATGTGTCGATCCTAAGTCCAAGTTAAGGTGAGAGCTGGGGGGGGGGGGGGTCCTTATTTCAATAACTCTTGACTGGTGAAGATGCGTAGCTCTCTGAAAAAAACATTGTGACGGAACAGAGAGCTACAGTTCTGCAGCTATTATGACATAATTATATTTAGTCAGATGCATATATAACAAGATGTCTCTGATTTAGTACATACATGATAACATAACATTTACATAAGTATAGGGTTTGAACGAATGTAGTTTAAAATAGGTATTTGAATAACAATAAGATTTGTACTGATTTCTAATTTAAAGAGACACTATGTACAGCCCATTTTGCGTAAAAATCATAAAATGACAATAATAGCAATTTTACCTCATCCTTACATGTAATTCAATGGTATGAATGAGAGTAATGCATTTATGATGGTCAGATAGTGATGATGTATTCAAAAGTGGGCGTGATTTCAGATTCTATGATAGTGATCGAAGAATCGGTGCTCTTTATAGCCAACAAACGTATTAACATCGATCATTTAGACTCGGAGTGAAACTCGAGTTTAGTGCTAATGATGATGACGTTTATTCCATACGGCTCATTGTGTCCATCGTTCGTGGTTGCCTGTCCATTGTTCATGTGTGTGCCTGGATAGCAACAATCTAATTAAGATAGAGATCCTATGTGTAGCGATAGTAGATGAGCGGATCATTATTACCAAATTAATATAAACTCAAATAATTGAGGATATCTTCAATTATTTGAAGATATCAATATCTTCAATTATTTGAAGATATCATCAATTCTTTTGATGCGCGCAACAATTTCATTCAAGGTATCTTCAAATAATTAACGATATCATCTATTCTGCATTATTGCGCGCATTCATTGAATATTGATGATAGCATTTAAAATTCTTCAGCTGAATTGATGCGCGCTACAATTCCATTGAAGAGAGCAATGATTGATATAATGCGCGCATTAATTCATTTGATGAGAGCAATAATTGATTTAATGCGCGCATTAATACAATTAAAGAGTGCAATAATTGAATTTATGATATCTTCAAATAATTGAAGTTATCTTCAATTATTTGAGTTTATGTTAATTTGGCGCTCCATAGATCAGTGGATCTAATTTTAGTAAGATTGGGATAGCAAAAGCGCCATCTATTAGGCTATGTTGAATAAATTGTAAAAAAAAAAAAAAAAAAAAAAAATTGATGATTTTTCTGTCGTTTGAATAGATAATTCTGTAAACAAACTGAAGTCAAAATACCGATACCGTATCATGAAATTCATATTGTATACCGCAATATCACAGCAACAGTGTTCCAGTCAGTCTTACAAGTTCAGTCGTGACACTATCATATTTTCTCTTAATTTATTTAGTTTTATTATCGTAAAACGAGATATCGCAGGAACATTGTAATACGTGACCAGCTCACGTGCGCTTATTTAATCAGTACATATCACAGATTGAATCGTTTAGGACCATAGCCTTACGGTAAATTCCACATGAGTTTGGCCTATTGTAAAAGAGATGTGGGCGCCATATGTAACAGAGACATTTTTATGCCTCTGATGGGATTTGAACTCGAGTCTCTGGCACACAAGTCCAATCGAGCTATATAGGGTAGCCAGAGCTAATATGCCACATCACTCAGACTGGCACACTATGACAGTTTTACTATATTGCTGAAAGTAGTATGTATACACAAGAGAGAAAAAAATAATCGTACAGAGGATGTAGAAAAAAAAAAAATAAATCGCCCAACGTGGGGCTCGAACCCACGACCCCGAGATTAAGAGTCTCGTGCTCTACCGACTGAGCTAGCCGGGCCGATATATCCTTAATAAATCTATTTAAAACAGTTTAGTTCAACTCCATCAATAACCACCAAGACATATTAGATATTTATTTATATTTCACTGTTTTATTGAAATATGGACCAGTTTCTAAACATGATTTAAAAGATATTTATAACATCACAAAAACTGGTGTGCATTTTTTTTTCAATGTTCTACGGGACCCACGTGGCTTGGGTACACGCGAGTAATTGTTAACCGGTACATAGAGAGCGCAGTAGTTCCTGTTTGTCAATAATATATTGAGGTAAGATAAAACAGATAAACTGGGAGAAGAATTATTCGCACAAATATTTCATCATGAAATAATTTACTGTATCTTGTTTGTTGTTGAAATGACAGGTGGTGTTGTGTTTGTGATTGCCATATCAACGAGGTACCCGTGTGTACAATTTACACATTGCATTGTTTGGAATATTGCACAATTTTGAAATGTAAGATAATAAGGCATAATACCGTTATCTGCACCGCGAGAAAATGTAAGATTTATTTTTCCTTTAGTAAGAGTTATTTGCTTTTTAAATTTGGTTTATTCCGTTAAATTACTATAGGATTATTGTAGATGTGGTGGATGAACCTAAATTACGGAATAAACTGTATATTAAAGATATGCGGTGCAGATAACGGTATTATGCCGATAATAATTGCATTTCTGTTACTGTTGCATAAATTATTACAACAAGAAAACATTGATCCGATATATATATAAGACACATTGAAGACACACCCATCAGTCTTTAAATTTGATGATGATGTAAATGGCCATGGGCAGGCTATAATTATATATTGACAGTTTTTCAGTAGCTTTATGTCTCCATTACAAAAACAATAAACAAACAAAACGAAAATAACTAGTAAGTAATGAATAATCGTTTCAATGATGAAGACATTTGAATTAGGTTTGGAATGCAAATTTGATGGGCATTGCAAAATGTTAAGACACTTAAGAGTTATCACCCTTAGCATATTCCGTAACATTCTCCAGGCATATCGCTGTTTACTACAGTCTGAAATTTAAAATACATTTACAGTGAGCATCCATAAACTTTTGCAGCAAAGCACAATGGGAGATAAATGTGTAATTCTGGTGACTGGAGGTACAGGTTTGGTTGGGCAGGCTATTAAAACCATTGCTGATGGGGAGGAAAAGAGACCCAATGAAGAATGGTACTTTGCAAGCTCCAAGGATGCAGATCTCTCGTATGTCAATGAGCATATTTTAAATTCATTTATGATTATTGTAGCTTGAGTCAGGATTTAACTTTAGTTTGATTGGATCTTGCTGTAAACTATTGAAAATGTAGAACGTCTCGTAAAGTGGCATATTAAAGAATTAACAAGTCTGATGGTGAAACTGAAATGAATTGTACATAGGTAATAAGTTGTTTATATATGTTAAGTAATTATTATAGTATTTTCAATATTTGAAAGCGTGATTGAAATGAAAAATGCAACATTTTAACTCAACTTCTGGGATTCTGCAGTTGTTTATAAGACATTAAATATGTTTTCTTTTTTTTTTTTTTTTTACTAGGACCTAATTACATTACCTTGACTTACATATTATTTCTACAGAGACAGAGAGGCAACAGAGAAGTTATTTGAGCGTGTGAAACCGACACATGTTATTCATTTAGCTGCCATGGTTGGAGGCTTGTTTCGTAATCTCAAGTACAATTTGGACTTTTATGTGAGTTCTGATCTGTAATCCTCTCGCATCTTAGTACATCTTGTAAAGATGAGATGAAAAGGCATTTTGTTTCTTCTGACAATATTTTGATATTGAAAAACTTATTTTACATCACAAGTGTAAGTGAAATAAAGATTGACTTTTTTCCCCATCGTTTTATATGTCTATATATATGTGTGTGTGTGCTTTAATTAAATCTCCCTTTTCCAGGGGGAGACATATTGTTTTTGTACTTTCGGTCAGTCTGTCCGTCCTCATTTATAGATGTGCATATTGTCAGGACGAGAGGATCCAATTATTTTCCTAAAAGTTGTAGTAGATCTAAGAGGGGTGGAGAATGTAAAATAGCTTGCGAACACTTCTCATCCTATTTGGCTTATCTGATAGATTTGAAATTTGCACAATGCTTCATTGCCATTTTTAGATGTGCATATTATCGAGACAGAGGATCCAATTATTTTTCTAAAAGTTATAGTGGGTAAGAGGGGTGGAGGATGTTAAAATAGCTTTCTTTTGAACACTTCTCCTCCTATATAGCTTATTTGGGTAGATTTGAAACTTTGTACAATGCTTCATTGCCATTTGTAGATGTGCATATGGTTGAGAAGGTAGGATTGAATTATTTTCCTAAAAGTTATAGTAGATCTAAGGGGGGTGGAGGATGTAAAATAGCTTGTGAACGCTTCTTCTCCTATATGGCTTATCCGATAGACTTAAAATTTTGTACAATACTTCAATGCCATTTGCAGATGTGCATATTGTGGGGACAGGATGATCCAATTGTTATCCTTAAGAATTTAGTGGATCTTAGGGGTGGAGGGTGTAAAATAGTTTGTGAACACTTCTCCTATATGGCTTAGCTGAGTTCATAATTTTATATGTTCCTGTCCATGCTTTCTCCTCCATACCATGCAGTACATTATGGGGAGGAGGTTTCATTTGGTGCATTTCCAATTTGGGGAACTGGGAATACATTTGTTTTTCATAACAATTTCTAATTACTTGGAAAATTTGCATGAAAGAGTCAATAACCCTATAATACAACTTAATTTTACAAAAATCATGTTGAATATTATTGCAGAGAACCAACACATTGATTAATGACAATGTCCTAAATGCCAGTTTTAAGAATGGTGTGAAGAAAGTGGTGTCCTGTCTTTCCACTTGTATATTTCCAGACAAAACCACATATCCTATAGACGAAACCATGGTACGTATTTAACATATTTGGGATAAAATAAACAAGAAACAGGATGAACATGATTTTAAAGGGGCATGGACATGATTTGAGTGGAAATTATTTTAATTTTCCATTTATATGCCCGTCATCAGACGGGACGTATTATGTTATGGCGCTGTCCATGTGTCTGGCTGTCCAAGGTCATGTTTTCTGGACTTTTTTCTGTAATTGATGCATGCATGGCTTTAAAACTTTAGGGATAGAAGTAGGTCAAACAGTTTTCAAGATTTTTTTATATTACGGATAGAGGTATTGCCCTGAAATTTTGTCACTTCCTCACTATCGGAGAAATATATAATCAGTTCACATTTCAATTTAATTGGTGCACCATGAGCTACTTTAGGGCTAAAAATAGGTCAAATAGTTTCCTGAACTTTTTCTCATCTTCGATACAGATATTGCACTATTTTGTCACGACCTCTCTCTTGGAGAAATACATAATCAGTTCACATGTCAGATGAATTGGTGCACCATGACTTACTTTAAGGGTTTTCTATTCAGAATGTATGCGATATCAATGGCCTACATTTTTGCAGTTACTCCCCTTACACCTTACACATGCTTTGTGAGTAGTTCAGGACATGCGCAGCGTATCTGACGTTTTGTCTAAAATTATTTTTTTATTTCTTCAATATGAAGAGTTCTTGTATGAATTTTGAAATAGATTTTATCTTATAGTAATATTATCATAATTTGTATATCAGCATTCGTAGCTCAGCGGTTAGATCACATAACTAGTAATACAAGGACCCTGGATTCAATACACCATCGTTCCCAAGATTTTTTAGGTTACCTGAATTCATTCAGGTGACCTATTGCTATCTGTTTTTGTCCGTCGTCGTGCGTTAACATTTGAACATTTTCAGCTTCTTCTCTGAAACCCCTGAACCAATTTCAACCAATTTTGGCATATAGCATCTGTGGGTGGAGGGGAACAAAAATTGTGAAATTCGTGGTCCCTGCCCCCCTGGGGCCTGAGGGGTGGGGCAAAAACCATCAAAATGAGTGTAATTTTAAAAAATCTTCTTCTTTACTCCTGGACATCAAGAAGCCAAACTGTGGGCATAATTATAATGAGCGTTGAGCCCTCTACCAAAATTGTGAAATTCATGGCCCCTGGGGCAGGGTTTCTTGTGT
This sequence comes from Ostrea edulis, assembly GCF_947568905.1. Lineage (NCBI taxonomy): Eukaryota > Metazoa > Mollusca > Bivalvia > Ostreida > Ostreidae > Ostrea > Ostrea edulis. The sequence goes on along the minus strand of NC_079166.1, from coordinate 48,388,132 downwards.
TAGGGTGGGGCTCTATTGGTCATATAGTGAAAGTGTAGAAATTCTTTGAAAATCTTCTTCTCTGTCTCTGGGTATTAAGTAGACAAACTAATAGCATGGTAATGATGAGCAAGGATGCCTCTTTATACCCCCCGCAACAAGTTGTGGGGGGTATACTGGAATCGGGTTGTCCGTCCGTCTGTAGACGCAATGGTTTCCGGGCTCTAAAGCATTATCCTTTCCACCTACCGTCACCATATCATATATATGGACTACCCATGGGATGAAGATGTTCCCTATCGATTTTGGGGTAAAAAGGTCAAAGGTCAAGCACACTGGACATCGAAGTAGCAATATGGTATCCAGGCTCTAAAGTGTTATCCTTTCCACCAACAGTCACCATATCATACATATGGACTACCCATAGGATGAAGATGTTCCCTATCGATTTTGGGGTCAAAAGGTCAAAGGTCAAGCGCACTGGACATTGAAGTAGCAATATGGTTTCCGGGCTCTAAAGCGTTATCCTTTCCACCTACAGTCACCATATCATATATATGGACTACCCATGGGATGAAGATGATCCCTATCGATTTTGGGGTCAAAAGGTCAAAGGTCAAGCGCACTGGACATTGAAGTAGCAATATGGTTTCCGGGCTCTAAAGCGTTATCCTTTCCACCTACAGTCACCATATCATACATATGGACTACCCATGGGATGAAGATGTTCCCTATCGATTTTGGGGTCAAAAGGTCAAAGGTCAAGCGCACTGGACATTGAAGTAGCAATATGGTTTCCGGGCTCTAAAGCGTTATCCTTTCCACCTACAGTCACCATATCATACATATGGACTACCCATAGGATGAAGATGTTCCCTATCGATTTTGGGGTCAAAAGGTCAAAGGTCATGCTCACTGGACATCGAAGTAGCAACACTCAGAAAAGAGGTAGTTTATACCTATTACCAACACCCTTTGGGAGATTGGGGTAAGCGGGGGGTATTCTTAGTGAGCATTGCTCACAGTACTTCTTGTTAAAAATTGTGAAATTCATGGCCCCTGGATCAGGGGTTCTGGCGTTAGGGTGGGGCTCTATAAGTCATATAGTGAAAATGCATTATTTCTTTGAAAATCTTCTTCTCTGTCCTTGGGTATTAAGTAGACAAACCAATAGCATGGTTATGATGAGCAAGGATGCCTCTTTCAAAATTGTGAAATTCATGACCCCTGGGTCAGGGGTTCTGGTATTAGGGTGGGGCCCTATTGATCATATAGTGAAAATGCATTTTATTTCTTTGAAAATCTTCTCCTCTGCTGCTGGGTATTAAGTAGACAAACTAATAGTATGATAATGATGATCAAGGATGGTTCTTTCAAAACTGAAATTTATGGCCCCTGGGTCAGGGGTTCTGGTTCAAAGGCGGGGCTGACCACATAGCTATTCAATGTTTCTTCCATCCAAAAGTAAAATTCTTATATTTAAACACAAACCTAATTCAAACATTGGAAGGTTGTTACATGATACTCAGGTGACCTATAAGGCCCCTGGGCCTCTTGTTTCTCTTTCTTTGCTATATTAATGGCTACAGTAATGTTTCTTTATACAACTTATTGTAATAAACAAGAGCTGACTTTACATTTTTACTTGCCACAACCAGGAACTATCAAAGTATATCAACTCTGAAACAAACCTGGCAATACACCCCAAGATTTTTTGCAGAAATGAGATAGAATGCAAGTGAATTGTACATGAAATGTCATGAAAAATTATCTGTTTTTGAGAAACATTGCATATGTCCTTAAAAAGACTTAAACTATTGTGTCTATTTCAAAACTTGGGAAAAGACGATTCTTTAATTTGCTTTAGAAGTGCAAATAAATAAAGAAAAATTGACATTTTACAGGTACACAATGGTCCTCCTCATGACTCCAACTTTGGTTATTCTTTCTCCAAGAGAATGATTGATGTTTTGAACAGGTAAGATGAAGTTGAAAACATTTGCTCTTGAATTTGAATCTGTAATGTAGAGGTGATGATAGATTTCATGTAATCACAAGTAATGGTTTCCTTTACTATTTTTATGCACCCGTAATTGGAGATTTGGAGGCATCTAGTTTTTGGTCTATCTGTTTGTGTAGTCTTTTCTCAAAAACTTTTTACCTTGGCCATAACTTTTGAATGGATGGTGATAGGGCTTTCAAATATTTCAGATGTATATTCCATGCGACAAGACCTTTCTTTTGATGCCAAAATGTTTTACCTTGACCTCAGGGTGTGTTTCTTTGACATACTATTGAAAAACTTTAACCTTAGTCAGAACTCCTGAATGGTTGGTGATAGGGCTTTCATATTTCGCATAAGTATTCCTTGTGACAAGACCTTACTTTGGGTACAAACCATCTTTAAGCTGACATTTACACATGCAATGTTTTTAAAATAAAATAGAGTTTATATTTGGGCCAGAACAATGATCTATATTTAATTAGTTCTTAAGGTAATCATCTAAGAAATTTTTGGATGGATATTTTGATGTCCAAAGTATGGTATGTCGTACTGTATACATGTCCTTGTGAAGTTTCTAAACAATCCAAAAACATGAGTTATCTTTCCTTGATCCGGAACATAGTGCACTTTTGTAACCGTAGTTTAAGACTTCCGGGTAGTATATTCGAAAAGCGTCATTACCAACAGTGCAGAAGACCGCTAAGATATTGCTGTATAATTTCACAGCAATCAAGCCAACAAATATGTTAACATTAATAAAAAACCACAATGCATAGGTTTCCTTCATACATGTGAAAATAACCAACTTTGCATGTAAATATAATTGAAAATTAGTGTTGTAAATAGAGGAGAAATATACACACACACCCCACGATAGAATTTTCTATCATTAAAGTGATGTAATTTCCTAAGGAGGGCCTGTCCCGAGACAGTTACATTATTCTAACTACCACCACCACCCCCACCACCCCTTTCCAGGATTTCGTGTGTTTTATGACTGAAATTAGTATATATCATAAAATGCATAAATTTCCTCACGATCTTCACCCCGTGTCTTAACACAGTCAGATTTATAATAGAATATCAGATGTTGCTTGTTCAATATCAATGTAGTACATTCAGCGATAAAAGTTCTGACACAATATACGTCTAGGTATGTCAGACTGACACTTCTGGATTCTGGAAATGTCCACCTCCTTCAATTGGCGAGTAAAATTTAGCCCAGTCTGTACTTATAAATGAGAGGCCAATGACAGATTTCCAGCTGTCTACTCACAAATACAGTTTCAAATACAAGTATAACCATAAAGAAATTTATTGTCACAAACCATCTTTAAGCTGACATTTACACATGCAATGTTTTTAAAATAAAATAGAGTTTATATTTGGGCCAGAACAATGATCTATATTTAATTAGTTCTTAAGGTAATCATCTAAGAAATTTTTGGATGGATATTTTGATGTCCAGAGTATGGTATGTCGTACTGTATACATGTCCTTGTGAAGTTTCTAAACAAAATGTTCTCCCTTTCTCTCATTCCATTATCTTCCCTTTATTTATTCTGGTGAATTCTTTCCAACAGAGCATATAACAAACAACATGGTTGCCAGTTTACCTCGGTTATTCCCACAAACGTGTTTGGACCATACGATAACTTCAACCTGGAGGATGGACATGTACTGCCGGGCCTCATCAACAAAATCTACTGTGCTAAAAGTAAGAATACAGTATGTAATTGCAGTGCACAATGCTGTATACATTAATATTATTGTTAAATTTTTAGGTCACCTGAGTTTACTCAGGTGACCTATTGCAATTTGATATCATCGTCCGTTTTACGTTAACAATTGAACACATTTTAAAATTTTTCTTGATAACTACTATTCCAATTATTTTCAAAATTGGTATGATGCATCTTTGGAACAAGTGGGACATAAATTGTAAATTTCAAGACTCCTGGGGCCCTAGGGGTGGGGCAAAAAGTGTCCAAAATTGACCAATTTTCAAAAATCTTCTCTACAACTGAACATGCGTAAGAAAAACTAAATGCAGTGATGTAGAGCAGGAAGTACTCTACCAAAATTGAACATTTCATGATCCTAAGGGGTTAGGGTTTGGTTTCAGGGTTCTAACCCCAGGGTGGGGCCAATCTTTGTTTATAGTGTTTATGTGTAAAACACTTAAATAACATCTTCTTTAGTGCTATTGATACTAAATTGAAACTCAATGGATAATTAGAAAGAGCAGGTAGTCCTTTACCAAAATTGTAAATTTCATGATCCTAAGGGGTTAGGGTTTGGTTTCAGGGTAGTGTCAAAATTATTATAATGATTTGAAGGACTTCTTTAAAGGACACAACGCATGTTTCTAAACTTTTTCATTTTTTCAGCAAAATTAACTCTTTTTATGCCTAAAACTACTTTAAATGTGTTTTAAATGAAATATTTTGCGTAGTTTTCGAGTTTGAAAGCGATGAAATTCAAATCTTGCGATATGCATATTTTCTTTCGCTAGTTTACGCGCCATTTTGTGTGACGTCATATGCGCCCTCGGGTTTGAAAACATCTCTTAACCATTTCATAAACAGATTAGATTTAATCGACAAAAAACCAATTGTCACGTTAACAGCTTGTAAATAATAATGCATTAAGATGTTTTGTGCCGTGCTCGGGTGTACTAGTTGTCGGTAGACAGGATTTAGACTGAGTATTTTTCAATTTTTCGAAGGAAGGTACGAGAAGAAAGACGTGGATAATTTTTTTGTTGGAGCAAGAACTTTACCTTAAAAACACTTCCAGTAACCTTTTCAAACATCACTTGGACAGAGACCCTAATAAACTGCGAGAAAATGGATATATCGAAGCTATAAGCACTGGTAGACCTATAGCATACATTGTTTTGCTTTTTCAAATTCAATACACACTCGGATCAACTGACCTTCACCTTGTAACAACATATATCGACGATACAATGTAAATTCTACCAACTGGTAGATTTACAACAACAAAAAATAAAGATACAAAATAATTGAACTTTTAATTATACAAATAATAGAATATTGTATTTCCTAACTTTAAATTGAATTATAAAATTGTTTCTTTATTGAACTCGTAGCATCTTGAGTGCGTCAGTAGGCTATAACGCCGTGCTCCCACTTCGTACTTCCTAAAGACGTGCAGATCACAATTCAGAAATAGTAATAAGATTGCTTTATCAAAATAAAATAATGTGATTACCACTTTAAATTTGAATATTTTTATTGATTTGTGTGTGTGTTGTCTTTTTCTTTCTTTCCGAAATGCACTCGTGACAATAGCTTGGCATAGGGCCTAGTTGTCAACAATTTAACGTATCATAATTTGTCTAATCCAAAAATAAATAATGATTGCACTGTTTATTTTAGAAAAACAGCGCCAATTACAGATGTATAAAGGAATAACATCCCCAAACAGTTTGTAGACAGCGACCCATATAAACATTATTTACTCACAATTTTGCCGATTTCATACACGCTTTACTGGCTCTATTTGGGTATTTACATCGTTATATGTATGGACTGGTGGCGAACATATATAAAACTCGGACAATTTATCAACATCGATTTAAATGTTGCCCATGTTAAATTAATTAGGCCCCTAAAAGTTGAGTTTTTAATAATATCTCGCAGTACTTTCACAATCCGAAGGGCGCATGTGACGTCAATGTACCACGTGACTACCTACCTAATTAACTTGACTTTTTGAAATCGGGCCTTAGATTTAAGTCTGTATTGTGGTTAATTATCGCAAAATTTCGGCGAACGAACTATTAGAATTAATTACTATAAGCATAAAGAAGACAAAATGCATGTAATATTGTATACTTTGAAAACATGAGATATGTCCTTTAAGTTTGCTGATACTGTATAAAATCTAAATGCATACTTAAGAATAGCAGTAAAGGATGTACCAAAAAAATGGTGAATTTCACAACCCAGAGTTTTGACTCTAGAATGGGTCCAAATTAGTCATATCTTTTAATGTTAATACATATATTATGTAAAAGCCTTTCATCAGTTTTGAGGGCATTGAAGTTTTAAGAACACATCTTGTTTTATACTGTGGCTGAACATTAGTATTCAGAACAGGAAATTTTTTCTAGTTTTCATAGCCCTTGGGAGTAGTGATACTTTTCACTTGTACTCAGGTGACCAATGAATCCTGTGGGCCTCTTGTTTATTCTATCCTATTGAAGCTCAAGGGGCATATTATTTGGTTTGTCTGTGCACATCTTCTATGCAAAACTTAAACTTTATATTTAGTCAAGTGTTAATCCAGCCAGTATTATGATTAGAGGTCAAAGGTGAAGTTAAATTTTCCTTCAGTCATCTAAGGCACCTCACATGTATTTGTTTTGTAATTTGGTATTTCCCACTTTGAAAATTTGGAATACTTAAGAATTACAGCAATGATGAAAATATTCCACCATGTATGAAAATCACCTTATTCTGTAGGAGACAACACCCCCTTCACCGTCTGGGGAACTGGATCCCCCCGCAGACAATTCATCTACTCCCTAGATCTTGCTCGTCTGATGATCTGGGTTTTGAGGGACTACCCAGAAATTGATCCTATCATCCTTTCAGGTAAATACTTTGTACTGTACTACAGAAACAAGTTATGGATGGACTCAAGTCCTAACATTAAGTACATGTCTAGGCTGTGTTTGTAGTTGGTGAGGAGGACGAGGTCAGCATCAAGGAGGCTGCAGAGGCAGTCATTGAGGCCATGGAGTTCAAAGGAGAGGTCAAGTTTGACACCACAAAGTCTGATGGTCAATTCAAGAAGACAGCGAGCAATGCCAAGCTGCGGAAATACCGTCCAGACTTTAAGTTCACGCCTTTCAAACAAGGTAAACAAAGATGACTGGTATTTGCACTTTTTAAGTGTTACAGGTTCTTCAAAAATTGATGCCAGGGAGGTGTTTATTGGAAATTTTGAAGTCATATTCGTTTCCAAATGTTAAATTTATTGGTTCATGATATGATAAGAAACATTTCTGTCTTGTTTTTGTAGCGGTGAAGGAGTCGTGCAACTGGTTTGAAGCAAACTACGAGACCTTAAGAAAGTGAATCTCCACCTTCATAGTGATGTGTACTGATGACAAATTGGATGAACAAATACATTGTACAACACATTTCATTGATGTTATTTATTGGGACAACATGATATCATGAGAGGATATGATTTTGGGTTTTCATCTTCACATTTTCTTAGTCTTATTTTTTCATGGTAAAAATCAATCAATTCTGTTAGATAAGTATAACTTTTGTACAAGGTACATGTATGGGAGTTTGGAAGTTTAAATGCTGTAGCATTATTGTTTGGAAGTTTAAATGCTGTAGCATTATTGAGTAGAAAATAAGTCTTTGTGTGGAATAACATTATTGCTTTATTCTTAATAATTTTTTTTAAAGAACCAGCTTTATGTATGTTTTGAATATTTTTCCGATTGTAACTACATTAAAATGTGTTTTAAGATGCATGTTATACGGTTTCTTCATCACAATTAACAAATTACATAGATTGAGTGATGCATAATAATTATTAATACTTAGTATTGACTTCCATACTATAATATGTATTGTATTTAAACCAGTGTATGTTGTGTGTAATTTTCTCGAGGGTTTTTTTTTTTCCATATATATAATATATACACAAGTTTTTAATATGCTTGAAAGTTGTAGCACACCATTCCATTTACAGTACTTTTATCAGGTACAAATATATATATTCAGTGCAAATATTTCCTGTGCTTTCTATAGAGTATCTTTTAAACATGTCACGAAATCCAGTGCTAAATGTGGGCTTTCTCTAACTGAAGTAATAAATGTGGAATATAAACTTTTGTGTTTTTGTAGTAATGCCCAACTGATTATGAGAAAAGTGGGTTAAGAAACTGTTTTAATTGGGACATGGACACGATTGGAGCAAAAAAAATTCAAATTTTATTTTTCCATTTTTGATGTTTAGAATGTTTAAACAAGGTACAGGTATTTCTAATGGTTTAAGCAAAAATTTGAATATCAGTTGTCAAGGTACAGGAGAGATACAGAGCTTACAATTCTTTGTAATGTAAACAAGGCTTGTGTCATGTTTTTGTGTACATAGGTTAGATATATTAGTAAAAGTTTCATTTAATAATTCTGAATACAATTACATAGTTTCTAGTGTTTGGCACATCTAATTTTGTTTTAAACATGCTATTTTCTATTAAGCAATTAATATGTAAACAAGAACGTGGCACGAGCCTTGTTTACATAGCAATTCTGAGCCTTGTTTACATAGCAATTCTGAGCCTTGTTTACATAGCAAAGAATTGTGAGTGGCTGTATTTTGCTTGTAACTCAAAACCTGATATTCAAATTTGGTTGACCATTAGAAATACTTTAGTTAAGCATTATAAACAATAAGAATGGAAAAATAAAATTTGAAAAATTTCAGCTCAAATCGTGTCCATGCCCCTTTAAAGGTTATGTGATAGTAGAATTTGTGGGTTACATTCTGTGGAAGATCCAGGAGGCAGTGTAATGGTTTCTGATAGATCGTAAATATGAAGCTATTGAATAGGATTGGATTATTAAGAGAATACAAATGTACACAGTTACCTGCAGCATAAACAACTGGATGTCAAAACTTCTTGTTCAAAAAATGTTATCCACCCAATACATAGAGACACTGATGTCCAGATCTAGAAGTCTCTCAATACGCAGAGACACTGATGTCCAGATCTAGAAGTCTCTCAATACGCAGAGACACTGATGTTCAGATCTAGAAGTCTCTCATAGAGACACTGATGTCCAGATCTAGAAGTCTCTCATCCACCCAATACATAGAGACACTGATGTCCAGATCTAGAAGTCTCTCAATACATAGAGACACTGATGTCCAGATCTAGAAGTCTCTCATGCACCTAATTCACAAGTTATTGAGGTGTTTGTATTACACTGGTAAAGAGCTGTCACTGCTGTCTGCACAGTATCTCTGACATCTTTCTTAGATCATGGTATGATACAAAAATCATTGCCACAAAATATATTGAAAGCTCTATCTTTTAAAAAAGAAACCTGAAGATGTTTAGTAAAGCTTTTATAGGGAAAATAAATTTTGACATCATAAGACGCTGAACGTCTTAAAAAACGTAATGTTTACAGTGACGCCATTGTAAAGTAATGCATGTAAACTGTAAAGGGACATTTTCATGTACAAATGTGATATTGAAGTTCAAATGAATTATTGAGTTTGGTTTGAACATATGTAATAAAATTTTTAACGTTCAGTATCTTATGATGTCGAAATTTATTTTCCCACATTGCTTTACTATGACATCACAATTAACGATATATACATTTTAACGGTCAAAGAGGGTCTAGAACGAGTGCTTATGACATACGAAATTTGTGAAATGAGTTGCTGGATTTAATATTTCCCCAAGCCTTGGTGAAATCCAGTAACAAATTTCATATGCCACAAGCATGAGTGCAAGATTCTATTTATCAATAAGCACAAATTTAAGTTCAGTTACTTTCCATTTCACATTTTTATATAAGGAAGTGATTGTTTTCATTTTGATTGATTGGATATTGTTTAATGTCCCTCTAGAAAATTTTTCACTCATATGGAGACGTCACCATTGCTGGTGAAGGGCTGCAAAGTTTAGGCCTATGCTCGTCGCTTACTGCCTTTGAGCAGGGAGGGATATTTATCGTGCCACACTTGTTGTGACACAGGGCCTCGGTTTTTGCGGTCTCATCCAAAGGACCGCCCCATTTAGTGGCCTCGTACAACAAGCAAGGGGGGTACTGAGGACTAGCTATTCTAACCCGGATCACCATGGGATTTTTAGCAGAGTTGCAACGAAGTTGAACTCGGCTATTGGTTTGGTGATGCGGGCGGGCGGTTGGGCGTCAACAGTTGGTTTCCGGATGATAACTCAAAAAGTTTACTATTTAATCAAATGAAACTTTGATATATTGTTGGGTACCAAGTAAGGAAGACCCCTATTAATTTTTGAGAAAAATGGTCAAAGGTCAAGGTCACTCACTGAAAATAGAATGAAAATTTCAGAAAAATTTGGTTTCCAGATGATAACTCAGAAAGTTTAAATCCGAATCAAATGAAACTTTAATATATTGTTGGGTACCAGGTAAGGAAGACCCCTATTAATTTCGGAGAAAAATGGTCAAAGGTCAAGGTCACTGACCGAATATAGAATGAAAATTTCAGAAATATTTGGTTTCCGATGATAACTCAGAAAGTTTAAATCCGAATCAAATGATACTTGAAGATATTGCTATGTACCAGGTAAGGAAGACCCCTATTGATTTTGGAGAAAATAGGTCAAAGGTCAAGGTCATAGTGACCGAAAATAGATTTAAAATTCCAAAAAAATTTGGTTTCAGGAGGATAACTCAAATTTTTATAATTTGAATCAAATGAAACTTGGATATATTGTTGGATACCAGCAAAGCAAGGCCCCTATTGATTTTGGAGAGCAAAGGTCAAGGTCACAGTGACCGAAAATAGATTGAAAACTTCAAATATGGTTTCTGGACAGTAACTCGAAAAGTTTAAAACTGAAATTAGTTCTTCACAATTATAAATATGCCACATCATTCCTGACTTTACAATGTACATGTATCCCATGCAACTCGGCTCATGCACCCCTGGGTGCATATATTGATTTTTCATTTTGAGGTCAGTCTCTTTGCATCATCTGAAAAATGTCTTTGAGCGTAAGAAATAAGATCTAAAGATAAACACATCAACGATATAGCTGAATTGAAATTTGAACCTTAAATTTTTAATTTCAAGTATGTCATTATATATCAACAGCAAATTAAACAGGAATACAGTAAATATGAGACTTAAAAGTTGAATAACGTTTGTAGTAAAACTAGTAAGTTAACCTACATAATTTGCATAGTTGTGCTACAAATTCATTTCGTTTTTCCAAACCCACGTATTTAAAAGTATCTCACGACATCTAGATTTGTTTAACTTTAACATTCCACTGATTGTGATGCAACATCACTGTTGCTAAATGTAAAGCTCTTAAAAGATTTGAAATGAATGCGCTTAAGCTATACCCAATCATGTCTTTCTTTTTACCTCTTATATATATGTGTGTGTATGTATATACACACACACATATATATATATATATTACCAATCATTGTGAAAAGTAATCATTATCTATGCTAAATGTAAAGCTCTGAAGATTTGAAATGAATGCGCTTAAGCTATACCCAATCATGTCCTTGTGTTTCTTTTTACCTCTTATATATATGTGTATATACATATATATATATTACCAATCATTGTGAAAAGTAATTATTATCTATCTATATATCTTATTGATTTATATAATATACATAGTGATAAAATAACTTGATTCCTTGGCAATACACCTACACATTCCTGCTGGAGATGTTTGCTATTTTTTGGTGGATAAAGTTTGATTGTTTTGATGATTTTCGCCACATTCAACAATTTTTTCAGTTATATAGTGGCGCCCAGTTTTTGTTGGTGGAAGAGAGAACCCTGATACAATGAACCTGGGAAGAGACCACCGACCTTCCGAAAAATAAGCACTAAAAATTTTCAGGCTATTAAAACTTTGTAAAATGAAAATCAGCAGCTATAAATAAATGAATTTAAAAAAAGATTTCTATCTACTTTTTGAAAGAATTCCATTGCATATTCCAAATTCCAAACTAACCTGAAACATATATGCTGTATACAGGCCAACACAGACACAGACTTCAAGGCAACATTGTATTGACAAATCATTTCTATTTTATTACATCAATCTAACAGTGCATTGTAACAATACATTAAAGAATTCAATTTTTAATAACCATTTTACATAAAACGTAAAATTTGATACCTCGTGTGTTCCACATGGACTAACATTCTGTCATTAACAATATTGAGATTTGATATTAATGCAATTACTTGTATATACTAAACATTACTGTGTACATTTGAAATTTATAAGCAAAGTTGGAAATGAGATTTCAATAAATGAATGTCCACATATTAACAATCATTAAAATACATGATTAATTACAGTGCAGTCACTTTGCATATATGAAATTACTTTACTTACAAAATGCAGTGATTCCCCTTTTAAAGTAAAATAAACACATAAGGAAATTATTGCTAGAGACTAGATTCTACCCTCACATAAGCATGAAAGGATATACTTAAAAGTCTGAGTATTAAAAACTTATCACAACCAAGCTCTCTGCCTAATTCAATTTACTTATGACAAATAAAACTATTTCAACTTAAATGCATATGAATTTTTTTTTTTCATTGATCGTACCAAAAGTTAACTTATAGGAATGATCTCTCTCTTTCTCTCTCTCACTTGCATACACACATGCATGCACATATACACACACAATCTAGAAAGTACCTTAATTAAAGCATGAAAAATCTTCTAACATATTCATTTGCATAAAAAAAAAAAAGAATTTAACAGATTTCCAGAAATCACATAAATTCTGTTTTAACTAAAAATACATTAGTAAAAACTCTAACAACTGATGGAAGAAAACATATAAATTTGAACCACACTTTAACTGTAGGTCAGTATTTGCTCGAGCACAATTCTACTATGTAAAGCGTGTACTATACAATGAGCTCACACAACTTGGCACATTAACTTATATCTAAACAAAAAATTCACGTGTTTTTGCGTTTATTGAACTATTGAATCAACTCCCAATGATTAAGTTCTATAGTGGCAGTCCTAGTCCCCTAAACCTTGACCAGAAACCTCAGGCTTCTCTTGTGGTCGATAAAAAAGTCACACTACTGGGACTTCATGGACAACACAACCGAGGAGAGAGACAAATACAGTACCGCCATCAACATCTGGTTCTGAATACATAGATGCATGGGAAATGTCCATTATGTCAAATGACACACTACGTTTTATATGATAACATATAACACTCTCAATGTAAACAGAGACACAGGTGTATGTATTCTCTATATAAAAACTGGAAAAGGTGCAAGGAATTTCAGGCTAAAAACAACTAAACATGATTTTAACATGTGTTTATATTCCAAGGAATGTTGGTTTATATCAAATTGTTGAATTATAATGATAATTATGAACATTGCCAACATTTTTAAATAATATATCAAGCACAGTATCTACCACAATTTACACAAGTAACGGTAAAGTTAACTATAAATACTTTTTCACTGAAATTTCAAGACACATCAATTATGTGTTAGCTACTTTTGCAGTTTGATTTTTGTGTGGCATAATGTTCACATACTGTACATGTGTTAAAACATATCAAAGTCTATACTAAATAGCACAATTTTGTATCCAATCTATAGAGCTACAGTTCTGTACAGAATTAAAATGGATGCAAGTGACTTGATATGATAACATGTGCAAGTGGAATGTGTATTGTAAAAATATAATATTTGAAAACAATTAAACTCTGTGAAAAAATGCATGCCTGAAAAAACAATTGGAAAACTAAAAATACAAGCATATTAACTGTATTTTGTTGGACGGTTAATGAAATAAAATGTATCTCAATAAGATTCTAAAAAATACAAGCACACTTACTGACATTTCGCTGGACGGAAACTAAAATGTACATGTACCTCAATAACATAAACTAGACTTATGATCTATAATCAAGAAAGACACTGTCTACTTCTTCTCATTGTCATCAACATAAAATTTATTGCGTCCTAAACATCACAATGTAGCACCGTAAACCATTGAGCGGATTATGCAGACAACATTCTGTATCACTAGAATATCAGATGTAACAGATATCTGTTGTCAGTATAACCAGTCCTTATAACAGATATCAGTACTGATATAACATGTGATAATGTTTAATTTATGGATATCTGTATATCTGTTGTTTGATTCCTCCTCGATATCCACCCCGAGCACTCTCTGTTTGTCTTTTCTGTGAATTCAAGGGTTGTTTCCCTTTAAATGACCCAGTCTGCTGAAATGAAATGACACATGTATTTAATTATCACAAATATGAAAACAATAAGTGATATAATAAAATACCAGGTACTTATATTCATATCCTTCTTCCAACAATTTTCTTTATTGATATACAATTATTGGGGTTTTTTTATTCTGATACATGTACATATGCATGCGTAATGTATGTGTAATATTTAAAATAAATTAATAAACATACAATAAAGCATGCAACATTTCTTAAATATAATTATATATGTCATGCAAATTAAAGTTTTTGTGTTTTAAAATGTCCTTGAATATGGTATATCTAATGTTGTTAGTTTGTTATGTTTTAAAGTAATTTAATGATATGATTCCATGTCTAGTGTAATTAAAGCCCCATGTTGAACCAGGTATACCTCTATTAATGGCCTTTATCCATGCAATTCATTTTAATTTGCTTGTGAAGCAAGAAGAGGAAAAGGAACAGAAAGGTTTTGAAATTTGGCTCCTGTTAAACATTCCTTTGATGGCTGCATTAATTTTTGTGCACAAAAGTTCTTTATTGTGAGTACTCTAAAGTTGGTCACACAAGATAGAATACAGCAACTAAAGCTTGACCATGACACAGATTCAACCTAGTCATCAGTATTAGTGTTTAGCTAAGTAACTTAATGAGATATCAGAAGTGTAAAACAGTTGCAGATATGGTAGTATAATTCAAATATTTGTTATATTTTACATGAAGAACTAGTTTTTATCATTGAAAATTTATGATTATTAATGCAGATCATGCATTTTTTAAAATTACATTTATTTAAAACCTGATGTTTGCTTATGGAATTGTTATTCCTGTAATATCACAATCTAACTACTAGTAATCAGAGCTCCAGATAAGGTGCGTATCAACGTAAATACTCATTAAATTTGACCAAATACGCATTTAAGTTGAAAATCATGCGTACAATTACGCATTAGCGAATGTAGATACGCTTTACACTCCCAAAGTAATGCGTATTAGTCCGCGTATTTGTGATACATGTAGTATGATATAAATATGAATTATCTATTCATATGATCATACATGATATTTAGCGCTATGAAATACGTTTTGATGACAATCACAATTTTGAAAAATTGGAAGAGTTAACTCAAAACACTATCATATAGGCCTACTTGTTATACTTTCTTTCTTAAAGAGTTATTGTGCGGTCGAAAGTACAGAAAAAAAACTTGTATTATCAATCGTGGACGAATGATATACAGAATTGGATCATAATCATGTGACTGAGTGTCTGACATATTCAAATTTAATGCATCAATGATCAATATCAAATTCCCAATAACAATGAATAGTTTTAATAAAAAGAACTGCAAAGGATTTTCCCCGTAAATAGCTGGAGCGGCCTTTTAGTATAAAGTTGAAGTTTAACGGAAGAAGTATCATTTATCTGGTGACATCTTCCGTGCAAAACAGCAATGATAATCAGTAAATTAACAAAATACACTTTAGAATTTTTCTGAAAAGCAAAGTACTCATTGATTTGAAAATCAGGGAGTAAATACTCTTTGTGGTAAAAAATTATCTGGAGCTCTGCCAGTAATTCAAACTCATTAGATAATGAGAATGCCATGCCCCCCCCAAGAAGGTTAACAAGGCTTCTGACTGCGAGTTTTGACCGGACCTTCACATTCATCTGGAATCTTAACCAAAGTTCACCAAATATGAAATCTCAATCTCAAAGTTGCAACAAGAGTAAAGTTGGGCACAAAAAACCCCCCAACAAAACAATATGCCACCTGATTATTAATTTTGAGGGCAAAAAAAAAAAGAAAGAAAGAAAGAAAAGAAAAACTATAGAGTTTGAAAAAAAAGATTTCAAATTCCTAAAGCAGGTTTTGCATTAATTGTTGAATGCTACAAACAAAATGGCACTTTATACTTCCGAGGCTTTCCAATCATGATAACCTCGGACCCACAACATTTCCACTATCCCACAATATAGCAAGCAAAATTTATTGCAACATACAATAAAATGTACAATAACCTAAAAGCTAAACAAAAATGTGTGACAAACTTGAACAACACAAAACCGCAGGTGTATTTATTGACCACTACCATAATAAAAGTCTGTTGTAAGTTAGCTTACAGTGTCTATATTTGTAGCACCAAGCTGAAAATCACACAAATGAACATCCATATTAATTATTTTTAAAAGTTTTGATTGTATATCCAAAGTTTCATGCTTTAAGATTATACCAGTACATCACCAAATTCATCTCATGCTTTACATTAACTTTTATTACAAATCAATGTAGCTAGTTGATTAAGTTATATATCAAGACAATTTAGTTGAATTCAATAAAGCATTTCCTTCAAATCTACTAGACATAGCCTATTTCCAAATATAGCAACACATCCTTCTATGCTTTTTGTTTCCCTCAAATAAAATAAGATAACCTGATTTTAACATTCACAGTCATTTTCTATATCAATCTACAAAAACAATAGATGATTCAATGTACAAAACTGAGTAAATCTTAAAATATTTCCAGTAAATATATAATGTACTATGCATACGGTATACAAGGTTTCTTGATAATCTTTTTTCTTCATAGTCTTTACAGAAAGCTGAGAAATGCAATTTCAGAACTCAGATTGTCATAATTGATCAAATGTCCCAATAAATACCATTGGCAGAATGAAAGTTTGGAATGCTTTCATCAATTTCTATACAGCTTTAAATCATAGCTTCTTTTTAACTACATGTAAGATCTGAGAATTACAGTTGATCAGGTAAATAGGTTAAATATATAAGAATAGGATACTCTTGATTAACAATAATTAAAAGATAATTAAATCACTTACATAAACAAACTGCTGAGGATCGGGTTGAGGGACAAGAGGTTGTGGTGACTCTTGTAACAAATTTCCAGGAAATTCTGTGACTGAAATTTACATTTATGTTGTGTTAATTAACCTAAGATGTCAAATGATATTGCATGTTTGATTTTTAGCCACTATGCTTTTTTCACTATTGACTCTAATGCATATGCTGGATATAAGCTTTAACATAGTAAAGCCCATCTAATGTATCATCACCAAACGTGTTCTAATTCAAAGATCTCATGTACTCAAACTAATGCATTTAGATATTTTGTTCGTCTTTGTGTAGCAGAATAAGTGATCTGATGTTGATAAGATTATCAGGTAGAGGTGTTATTACTGAAACTCTAGTACTTCTGTTGGGTTTAAACATCGGACTTACTTTTCAGTCTTTCATTCAGACGATCCAAAGAGTCTAATAGTCTTTGCTCTTCTATCGAAAGTGCGGAGGGAACTGAAACAAAATGGCAATTCTAAAGTCATGAACTCTCTGTTGTTCTATGCAGAATGTTGTAAAAACCGGTAACTGTAAAGCTGCATTTTAAAAAATTCAAATATATTTGATTTCTACTTATATCTCAAAAATTACATGTATACTGATAACACTGGTCAATATTTGTTTGTTTGTTTTTAATCTTGATAAAATTCTAAAAATTATCTTTAATACTACTCAATAATTGCACACAAAACTTGGTAGTAACTGACTCTTTTGTGTTGGTTTATTGGCCACAATGAACTGTTGATTCCTCTGGGCCTGATCCATGGCATTCTGGATCTGACTCTCTGACATAGAATGCTGGGCCAGCTGTTCCGCTGTCAAAAAGGCAGCCATGCTCTCTGAAACTGTTAATAAGGCATAACACCAATAAGAAATAAAGGGAATAAAGAAGTCACCCATCAAACTCATGATATATGTATTAATAATTCTTTTCAACAAACTCACAAGTATATTAGTAATACATTTATGACACCAGTTACAAAATGATGAACATGGAAACTAAATTTGTCTGTATATAAGTAAAATGAATACAATTTACTGTATGGAATGTAATTTATTCCTATGATTTCTAAAAAATAAGTCCAAAACATGGGGGAAATTTGTAGAGTCACATAGGGAGGGCTAGTATATTTCAACTTTTGAACATCATATTATTTTTTAGGAATTTGATATATATACTGATTAAAACCAAACTAAGCCAAAAAAAAAAAAATACATGTATATATCAACCCATACATTCAATTTTTTTTTGGGGGGGGGGGGAATCAAGTGTCCTAGCTTAATATAATTCTGGGTAATCTATAATAACAGTCTGATTGTTTTAAATACTTCCCATTTACATGTATGGTTTTGTTTGTGGTCTGGAGTGAATGGAATTTTACTATCACCAAATGCAATTGCGTCTTACCATCTTGTGGAGCTTGGTAGGCTGCAGGGTTCTGTGTGGGTTCTGAGTTGCTGTACACAGGTCCATTGTAGGTTGTGACAAACTGTCTCTGTGAGGTAACTGGCCCCTTGTTCAGACTGTTCGGGTTCTGCTGTTTCCGCTGTTGAAGAAGACCGTATCTCCTGGCATATGTCTGTTCCCCATTCTTTACAGTGCTCTGAGTGCCACTGGAGGGGGTGTATGTTTGCTGCTGTGTCCTATTGGCTGCCACGATTTTATTCAGCGCTGCTCCATCGATATACTGATGAGATACTGCCGCCTGTCTTGATGGTTCGAAAGGGGTTTGAGAAACTTTCTGATTTTCTGAAACTGGAATGTTCTGATTTTGAGTGGTTGGTCGATTCAAACAAGTGCGAACTTTCTCCCATAAAAAATTTATTTCTTCATCTGTAGGAGTTCTATCAATTCTCATGCCATTTTCATCAAAAACTGGTCCCTGTGTGCTGGCATGCTGAACAGGAGTGTCCGAACCGGGAGCCATCTGGAAGTTGGTCTCTTTCCCAATGTAATTAAAATCCTCCTGCCTTGGCAAAGTGCCAGATGCTGCTTTGGTATAATTCATCATCACCCCAGGCACTGTGTACACTGTTGCTTCCGTATATGCTGGGGTTAAAGAAGTTGGAACCTTTGACATGAAGTTGTTATTCACCACTGTTACTTTCTTATCAGTCATCTTCTGGGCGTTTATCATGGCTGAGGCTGGTGAGTTGTTCTGGGTTATGATGTGAGCAGCCGCCTGGGGTCGGATGGTTGACTTGTGTTTTATCTGTGGCCGATGTCCAGCACTCATAGCCCGGGGAATCTGGGTTTGAGCCTTTGCTGATTGTGAGATCACTTTGGCTGAAATGGGTCTGGATGAATGGTTAAGTCCATTGGCTTCTACAATAAATGAATTATTCATGGATCTGTCAAGTAGAATTTGATGTAAATAATACAATAAAATGATCTGTAATTGACTAATTCACTGTCATTTTACCTGTATTCTTAATTGCTCATGTATACTTAGTTGGGTACATGCAACTAAATGTATGCCATATTTAAAAGTTGGCATACAAATTTTGATTAATTTCACCTGAATTTTCATTGTTTTGTTCTGGTTCTTCCTCTTCCTCACTAGGATAGTGCAAGTCTGCAAATCGAACACTCTTTTTTCTTGGTATCTGAAATTAGAAAACTGACAGTCATTATTCGTCATCCATTTCGGTGACTCTGGATAACTCTAAGCTGATCACATGGGCTTGTATCAGCAATATCATGTCAATCATAATGTGACCTTGACCTAATGTTTCAAAACCAGCAGACAAAATCACCAATCTTGTACCAAATTAAGTCTGTAGACTGATAAAATACTGGTTTTTGTGTCAGATTGTCCCAGCCATTTTCAAATGAAAATGAGCTTGGATAATGCAATCATAAAATTTGTACATTATCATCTATTGGGTACCATATTTAAGTATGGTATCTTTGGACTTGTTATTGTTGATGCAGTGGTGCAGGATTCAATAAAATATACAAGAGGTGCTTTTCAGAGACAGTTTTAGATCTACCCATTGAATCCTGCTTGCTTGCCTGCATTAACTGACAATAATATTTTTGCAATGCATCACAAAACACAGATTTGTTTTATAATACATGTATCATTAATAAATCATTGTGCAGTCATCTAGATTATCCTGATAATTTTAGTACACATGTTAATTTCATAAATTTATGAATAATAATGCAATCCTTTTACCTCCTTGGGATGATGGTGATGCATTTGAATACGAGCAATTTCTATACTGTCCTTGACATCCATGCTATTGACACTGCCAGTTGACCCTGCCTTTTTTAATTTGGATCCAGGTCTTTTCAGGATGCCCCTGACCCCTGAATTTGAACATTCCTCCCTAGCCTCTGTGTGATTTTTCAGCATCAGGTCAGAATCATCTTTGGCTTTCCTCATCACAGTGGAAGATGGAGGATTTTCTTTTTTCTCTGTAATTCCAGCTATCATGGGTTTATTAGGAAGAGGTTGCACATTCATTTTACCATAAGTGTTCATATTAACTCCCCCATTCACAACACTGGCTGCAAATCTGACTTGGGTAACTTGCTTGACTTGTGGCCTGTCCCCTAAGGTGGTATTGATAAAGACTTGAGGTGGTTTGGGAACCATCTCCACTTTTTGTACTCCACCATTTTTTCCACTTTCCACCTTGTCTGTTGACTGAACACCACATGGTGCCTGTAAACTGTCCTCATTGGCAGATGGAGGTGGGATCACATTGTATTTAACTTTCTGAATCCTCACTGCACTCACTGGCCGGGGCACTCGACTTGGCCTCGACTCCTGGGTAGGGATCCCTGCTTTCTCACTGTCAGGGTTTGTCACTTTGTCGGGATTATCAGGTGTGCCAGTTTGAAGAAATTCAACAGGCTTATTGGCACCAGTGTCCAGTCCTCTATTTCCACTGCTATTGGGATGAGCACTTTTGGGATTATCTGAGGAATACATGTAACCATTGGTATACCCTCTGTTAAAATCATTACCACTCTTCAGCTGAGCATTTGTGCTTAAATCTGCAGTATCACTATAACCATTTGAATTTTGATTTTGGCGACCAGTTGCAACATCTGCGTTGGTATTTCTATCAGACACCCTGTTAAACTGGTTTTCATCATTCCATCCATTGTTTTGTGGATAGCTTCGTTGTGAATTTTTGTTTTCAAATGCTGTTGTTGAAGTAATAGCTGTCATGGTTGGCCTTGAACTGTATGGATTATTGTTGGTCATGTGAGCATTTGACACTGAGGAATGCTGGGAGTCTACAGGAGACGGTGTGGACCAAGCTCGTAACTGAACTTTTGGTCTGTCTTTTACTTCTGTGTTCTGAGCCACATGCACCTCTTGTCTGGTAACTCCATTTGGAGCAAGATTGTTGTTGATCTGTGTTTGGTCCACATCATAAGAATCGATTTTCCCATTTCTCTCTTGATGTCCCACAAAATGATTTTGTCCATAGGCACTATTCAAATGAAACGAAATATCCCGGACACTTTGATGGGTGTCCTGTAAAGAGGATTTTGTGTTGATCACTTCTTCATTTCTGAAGTGATTGTTTTGCTGTGATGAGCCTGGCAAAGTTCTTTGCATTGAATCCTGAGATTCATCCAAACTATCTGCACTGGACAGACTTACACTGTCATCTGCATCATTCTCTCCCTCATTGATTTCTTTCAGGACTGCTTCATTGAATTCATTGAAAGCCCTCTTCTGCTGATCAATCAGCTGTTGTTGCTGCTGTTCCAGCTTCTGCTCAAACAAGCTCTTGCTGTTGTTGAAGTTTTTCAAGCTTCTGTTGTGCAGTTTATTCTGTGAACTACTGACTCTTGTCCGGTCATTCTGAATCACTGGTGAGTGGAAGTTGGAATATTTATTAAAGTATGGTCGATTAAGAGCATCATTGTAGACCTGGCGGGGACTCGAGTGGTTGCCAGTGGAACCTGCACTGTTCTGTCTTTGTAAACTAGAATTTCCTCTGACCAGCCTCAAGGTCTCATCTAATGTTCGGCTTGGAGAAGGCGCATCTATAAAAGAATTTTGAAAATTTTTCTTTGAGATGTGTACTCTCATGCATACTGCTTTAAATGTATGATCCTTGAGTTATATATTTTTCGTTTACCATACAAGAAGACAATGGCTCATAATTCTATTGCTTAGATTTTAAATCTGAATGTAAATTACAATTGTATATTTTTCATATAACTATGACTTTTTAATGAAGCTTCAGATAAATATTTCCAGCTTAAGTAAGTAGAACTTAGACACGGAAAGATAACTCAAACAAATGTTTAAACACATGGAGTCCTGACACACCATTAGAGGCACACAGCGTAATACGAACAGTATATATCACCTATGACTGTATAGAGCTAAAATTCAAATGTATATAATTCTTTGATTTGACACTTACTTTTCCTAGAACTTGTAGGTCTACCACTTGGTGGCCTTGATGGAACGTGAGATCGTTGATATTTCTCAGTGGCCTCCCTTTGTTCCTCCCTTCTTTTAGTCAAAATATGTTGTCTTCTTTTTTCCTCTCTTTGTTGTTCTATTTTCCTCTTTGTAGCTTGGGCCCTGAAAATATTGTTCATATCTCATAAATCACAATATTTACCAAAGTTCTGCACAACCTTCAGCATATGTTCAGAGCTCGAAAGATGAGAATTGATTTTCATTTTTAATAATCTTCTGGTTTATTCCAGAGTTTATGATAAAGGACCATGTGCAACAATACTGGTCATGGATTTCAAACATTCCTTTCTCTGAAATTTGGTAATTTCAATGTTGAAATACCATGTCATTCAAAGAAAATTAAATACTTTTCAAACTAATTCCCATTTTTGAATATCATGTCATAAAATTGGTGATACTTTACATTTTCATTGAATACTGCCAAAAATGACAACTTTCCAGGGTTTGACATTTACTTTTTTGAGCACTAGACCAGTTGGGCTACTTCAAATGATTTTTACTAGACCTGACTTTATATCCACTAGCCCTGACCAACTTTTCAGAAAACAACCCTGATAGTTTCTCCATATTTAGATACTTCATTTAAATGATAAACGTTACGTTTGAACCAAAACGTATTTCATTGTCTCAAAAATATCTTAAGTCTCATCATTCAACTTGATTTTCAAACACATTTTCTGTTTCTTTAAATTCTACCCGGCACGGAAATTCTTTAGTCCATTTAGTATAAAATGACCTCAACCCTTTTTTGTTTAATTTATATTTCATAAGCCCTGCTTTGTTTCTTCCTAACCTTTTTTCCCTTGAGGACGAGAAGTCGAATTTGAATATAGAGGCATTCCCGCAGATATGTCAACACCGATAAATAGCTGTTTACGACGTAATTTATTAACTTGGTAAACACTTAATCATAGTCAATTCAAATACTCTGTTTAACATTAACATCTAGTAGATGTCGTAAAACATCACTTTGACTTATTTATTAGAACTAAAAATAGAGATTATGCCATCACACGGTTCAAGATTGCTTGCAAACTCTTTACAGTTATTTCCTTTTAGTAAAAAATAACATCTCTTACGGTTTACTTTAAAGTAAAGTTTCTTGTTTATTTTTTCAACACGACCAGTCGGACTAATAAATCCACATTTTACCCGACCAGACCTATCATTTAGTAGACTCGGTCGGTCGGACGTGCCTTAGTGTCAAACCCTGCTTTCAGAAAAATCTTCACAAATGCAAAGATGGACTCTATGCATCAACCAAAACTATTGTGTGTTTGTGTGTGTAATATATGCAATGCAATGGCATTTGTAGGCGCACCATGCCAAAGTGCGATGGTCTGACACACCAAAGTCTGATGGTGCTGGGTAAAGTAATGTTTGTGACATCACATTGTCATGACGTCATTCATTATGTCCAAAGAAGGTTTGAACAAAGAAATGAAAGCGTCAGTTTGCCCTCAAGAAGGTTTTTAAATGGATAAATTGAACAAGAAGTGTAAGGTGAATTACTCCAGTCTGGAACAGTTTTGGTCCGTCATGAAAGAAATATATATACTTGGACTCCATATACTCTCTGAAGGACGTAATATCAATATGTACAATTTTTATCTACTCCAACCAAATTACATGTACATGGAACAAACAATTTAAATAATGATTTTCAAGTGAAAAAAATCTTATTTATCGGAATATTGACCACTGAAAGCCCTCGCCTCTAACTGCACTACAGGTACATGTATTCCACCTCGCAGTGGAAGACATTATCAATTCTAAACCCAACTTGGCTCTTTCTGCTGGCATTAACATCTTCCTTTCAGGAAAGGGACTGGTGATTAAGACAGCAAAGGTAAGGTTTACACTGTGGAGGACTATGGAAACAATATCTGATTCGACCAAATACGCTTTTAATTTATGATTATTCATTACTTGCTATGCACATGTAATAAATTCCCTGGAGGGGGGGAATGTATGCAATAATGCAAAAAACATTCCAAACGATTTATTTTGTCCTTGAAAATTTTGTGAACACTACCCATTCAATTTTGCAAACCAACAGACTTCGGCATGTCACACCATTGCACTTTCGCATGTATCACAGGGTTTTACCCAGCATTTAGATGTTACTACCCATTTTGAATTTAAGGGGAATTTTTAAGAATGCAGTCATTGAGCTTCCAGGGGATGGTGGTGGGGGACATCCATGGAATATAATATCCACCAGTGCTCGAGCTGGGCGGCGATTTTTTTTCAAAAATGGCGAAAAAAAAATTAAAGTGGCGAAAATCCCTTTTTGCAGTAAATTGTATTTTAAAATCTGTCACGGGTTTTCCTTTGTCAGTGACACATTATCACCTGTTTGTTTATGCAGTTAAAATCTGTTTATTCAGTCAGCGCGTGCGACCGGAAATCTCGCGTCGCTCCAGTGCACACAGTGCTGGTCAATAGCCTCAGGTAAGGTATGGCTGCAAAAAAGTCGGTGATTATGTAATAAAGTACATCGGACAGCTGTGTTCCCTGCTGTGGTCAATTGTTTAACATTTAAAGTCTTATTCATTATCGTGTTATCATTTTCACATTACCACAAAACCGACCGGTAATTAAATTGGCCGTCTTATTGTGTATAATGTATATACATCAATTGTTTGTTTTTGCGGCCAAGCTCGTTGATTACAAGATTTTGATTTTGATGTGTTTGATTTTAGTTTGAATATTTCATAAACAATGCGGTCGGTCACCATTGATATGGACATAGCAATTTTAATAAATAATTTTCTTTGAAGTTCGGTGCACAACAGTATAAAGATGTTAATCTCATAAGACTATGCACCCCATTCTATTTTGACACTAAACTCGTAGCTTCTGACCATAGTCAGTCTAGAATTCAAAAAATATCTATGTTTGGCTTTACAGTCAACCCCACCTGCTCAAACATCTTATTCTGTCCAAATTGCAAAATCTTCCATACCAAAACGGAAATTTAATAGGGAATGGTTGAGATACGACTCTAAATTGGGCTTGATGTTTTGTGACATCTGCATTTCGGGAAATGTACACAATGTTTTCACTGAGGGGTGTAGCATCATGAAGTTTATATTTATATGATTTATTATCTGATTTTTTATTTTCATAATAGAATTTATCAAAAAACAAATCAACTTCTTAACAATTCAGAAAGAAGTGTTTAGGTATGATAGCTGGATATGATTAAGTAATGTAACTGATTCAAAATGCTAAAATCAGTGTAATGAATAAAATAATATGATGGAAATAATTGTAAAGCATGAGATTATTTGCGCCGCGCCGCACCCCGAAAAAGTGGCGAAAGGGAATTTTGGTCCAGTGGGAGCACTGATATCCACAGATCATTACAGCCATATAAATTGATTGATTACTCATTTTATCTATAATGTAAGTCTGACAATTATAGAAAATGACTTGGAATATATTTTTAAAAATGATTTTTGTTGAAAATTCTCATACAATTTTGTCATGTTTCTACAAATGAAGGGAAATTTTTTATCGGTGGAAGGGGAAATATCCATTTGTTGCCAAAGGGGAAAGGTACCTTATACCGGTAGTAAAAACAACCTAGATAAATCCCTGTATCATCAAACTTTGGAGTGTCACACAATCGCACTATAGTGAATTGGTGTGGATGATCATACTTTGGCATATCACACCATCGCAGTTTGGCATATTATACCATTGAACTTTGGCGCATTCATCTCACAACATCACACTTTGGCATGTCACACCATCGCACTTTGGTCTATCACACTTTGGCGTATTCGCCTCACAACATTGCACTTTGGCACACGAGTGTGGACCATCACACTTTGGTGTGTCACACCATTAGGGTTTGGCACAAACCATCACACTTTGTCAAGGCCATCACGCTCTGTAGTCCAGACTCACTCCCTTGCACTTTGGAGTCCTACATATAAATATACATACAAGAAATCAATGTCAAAAACTGAGAACCTACTTCCTCCTTTTGTTTGTCTCCACTGAGAGCTTTTTTGCTCTGGCCACAGTATCTCCCACTTCATCAGTCTTTAGTTGTTTTATCTGTTCTATACGCTGCTTTTCCAAGTATTGGTATGTTTTTCTGATATGATATTAAGGGCACAAACTTTAATAAAATAGAAATGGAATTACCAGTACCATATTGGTACAACATGCTACCAAAATAAACATAAATATAAGTTGCAATTCTGTTTTTGTTCAACTTTGAATTTATGTCTTGGTTTTTATTTTTGTCTGACACAATCAGTCAGTTTCACTTCCTGGCATGTTTACAAATATGACACTAGCGTAGTGCCTTTCGTCCACATTTTTCTGAACTGATTACCTCCAAGGTCAACACAAATTAGAGATTACGAACAGGAATTGTTGTCAGGAAGACAATAATTCATGAATTGACATTTTCTGCTGATTTGACAAGTTCACTGCTTTAAACAGATTCACACTGATTTAATGAGATTATATTTCTTCTATCACAAATACGTTATTCTATTTGTTCTTTAATTTTTCAATATTTTTACCGTCAGTTATAGCTTGTACTGCTTTACTAAAGCTATACAGATAAATATAGAGATTGTACTGGACCTAGTTAATAAAATCAAAAAGAAAAGCTGCATAATTGTTTTCATTCTGCATTTTCAGTTCTTGTTTTCTTCATGTGCGAGTTTGTGTACGTTTCTGGTTTGTCATAATTGGGTTCGGTCCTGTGTGTACATTACTGAATATCCTATGTAACCAAAAATCATTCCCACATAGACTGTTTAATACCGTCGTCAACATAGGGGATCTGCGGTCAAGAACGATTTCTAACGTATTGCCATAATTTAATCGTAACAAATAAACATACGTAAGAAAAGGATACGAGTAAGCACCAGCTAACATTTTCAACTAGTTTTTCTTTAATCCGTGCTGGTTCTCCATTGTAATGTTGAAACTACGAATTCCCACAAAACCTCCTTTGCCCTTGGGTTTAAACACCACAAAGAAGAGCACATATAAAAATACGAAATGTTTCTGTGGACGAAAATTTCACATCATCCGCAGAAAACACGATGTTTTTAGTTTTTATCTGATCATACAGGAACGATCGATTAAAAATCCGCCATGTTGTTTTGGTTACAGAATGCGCAAACGTCTCCATGCGCTATCGGTATTTCCGGTTTAGCGGCATAAAAATCTTTAACCGGATTAAAACGTATTCAAGAGGGAGAACTCATTACGGTAACATTTACGCTGTTTTATAAAACTATTTACCATACTTTTTAAGGTAATTTACAATACGTTCATTTCGATAACAACACTTCTTTTAAAAATGCGAAATGTTTTTAAAATATATTTGCTTGAATATTCTTACATTTACGTAAATGGTAATGATCTAGTGTCACACGGACTGTTAACTTTTTAAAACTAATAATGCAAAGATCAAAATTTGCAAAATTTTGTGATTATAAAATTATGATGTTATCTAATGCATACGCTGTACATAGACGCTGCGGGAGGTGTGGATGAGCCTCCGGGAAAATTAGGCCATATCAGACCACGACAAGTACATGTATTTGGATATTTGAGAGAATTCTGAACTATATTTATTCAAAATTTGAATTAATATCCCAATAAGAGAGTTTGATATGAAAATGACTGTGCATACGAAAATATCGATATTGAAACTACGTGCATGTAATGTCTCATAATGGATTTTTTAAATTATTATTATTGAGTTAAATTAAAAGAATTGTAGAAAATAAATTTTTATGTTCAAATTGTACGAATTAATTAACATATAGGCATATATATATATATATATATATATATATATATATATATATATATATATATATCCAAATGTGAAAAATTACCTCAGTGTCCGGTAATCAATAGGTAAAATGTTAAATAAAATATGACAACACGTTGTAAAACGTAAGCGCTTTCATCTTTTAAAAATCTTCAGACGTTTTATATATAAATAAGATAAAATATGACAACACGTTGTACAACGTAAGCGCTTTAATTTTTAAACAAATCTTCAGACGTTTAAATATGTATATTTATTTATTCAGACGTTTAAATATATATATAAAACGTCTGAAGATTTTTAAGAAATGAAAGCGCTTACTATTTACAACGTGTTGTCATATTTTATTAACTTAATATTTGTTTGTTATTAATCATAGTTTGTTTTCATGATGTAAAATGTTTGAAGATTTTAAAAATGAAAGCGCTATATATACATATATTGTTAAATTGCACTTTTGAAATACTGTATGCAGAATATGCAAATCAGAATTTCATCCGATCTAATCAAAATTAGATCCTTTGATCCGCTCACCTACGATTGTTACACCTATCTTTAGCGATCGTAGGTGAGAGGGTCACAAGATCTGATTTAATTGAGTTGATCCTGTTAACATTTGTCGGTTTTTGAGACAACCTACTGAGTCAACATTGAAAGTTCCACCTTGCCTAATGGTCACGGTATTTGAAACTGAATACCTATTCTAAAATTAATCATCCGTATTTCATGTACATCTCTTGATCCCCCCCCCCCCCCCCCCCCCCCCCCCCCCCCCCCCCCCACACACACACACAATTCAAAATATCTTCAATTAAATGTTTACAAAATTCCAACCAAAAATAAATGTCAACACGTTTTTAAAATATGTCATAAATGTAAAAGAGATTGTTTGACGTTACGACGAATGTGTACTCGTGTGTACATATGTATATAACAGGGGCGGATCCAGCAATTGCGGTTACGGGGGGCGCCACTTTATGAGGCTGGAGGTCCAGGGCGAAGCCCTGGTGGGGGCCCAGGGGGGGGGGGGGGCCCCGGAAGCTCTTAGATTTCATAGAGCTTGAAATATGTCTCCTATTTAGTCATTTGTACTATTTTCTATCATTTTTAATAAGGTGAAAATAATAAAATGACGCAAATTCTAAGGGTTTTTGAAAAAAAAAAATTAAGTTCTTCCAATAAAGTAATTCAAGAAATCAAAAGATTTTGTCATTTATTTCTCCGGGAGTGGAAGAAATTATTGCTTCTTTTATCGTTTAGTACATTTCTCTAAACAAGATATCACGATTTACCTTAAATTTGAAAATTTTAGGGGGGCACGCGCCGGTTGTGCCCCCCTTTAAATCCGCCAATGTATAATAATACGAAATATCGGTTTTAATCATAACTAAACCACAGACACTCAACGTTTTAAATATCTATAATAAAAATAAATGTTATCCTATAAATAAAAATAAATGTTATCCTATAAATAAAAATAAATGTTATCCTATAAATAATAAAAAATGTTATCCTATAAACAAAATTGGTTATAGTAACACAATTTTTTTTTAAAATTTAAAACGTCGAGTGCCTGTGAAATAAACAACTTCCTATTGATACAGATGATACAAATATACCACATAATAAAATTTTAAATTGCAGTTGAATTTTAAAGTATTTTGTATCTAAATATAAATTCAGAATGTGTTAGAATGCTAAATGGTTATGTATTCAGCCTAAGCAGACAGGTGCATTTTTTAATATGTTATGAACTGGTATGTTTACATACTACAAGAGGCACAAACATATGCACATTGACAGCTACTGAACGGATACAAATAAGTAAAGAAAAGGCCAAGAAAAAAAGTGTGCAACCAAAAGATATGTAGCTATAGACGAAGAGAAAAGCATTAAAAACACCGAAAATGACAGTGGATCCCAACACCAATGCCCAATTCCAGCTACGAGTGTTCAACTTTGTCTTTGGAAGGGAACTTCAGATTCTTAGAACGATTTAGTGATTCCACTCGGAAATTCAATGACGAAGTGAGTCCAAATCCACTAAATCCAGACACATATTTGATTTACTTACGCGCTTTTTTGCAGGAAACGTTATTCTATTTCAAAAGATAAAAAAAAGTTCTGCTGATGCTTAATAACTTATAAGGCAAATTATTTCTACACCAGATATACTGTTAAGAGTATGGCACGCCATATCTATATTTATTCCTCTGTAAAGATATTTTATGTAATTTATGAGATATCTTCTATTTTTAATAAGATATCTAATAATTTACAGTTTATAAGAAATCTCATAAAATATATAAGATATCTTATAAACTTAATAAGTTATATATTAAACAAGATATCTTATAATAAAGATTATGAGATATCTTATAAAATTTATTAGATATCTTATAAAAAGGTTTATAGGATATCTCATATATTTTATAAGATATATCATATAATTTACAGTATATCAGATATCTCATAAAATGTATAAGATATCTTTCTGTAAGATATCTTATATATTTTATAAGATATCTCATAAACTTTATAAGATATCTTATAACTTTATAAGATATCTTATTAAAAGTTTATAAGATATCTCATATATCTTATAAGATATTTCATATAATTTACAGTTTATCAGATATCTCATAACGCATATAAGCTATCTTACATGTATAAACTATATAAAATATCTCATAAACTTTATAAAATATCTTATCTATAAAACAAGATACTTCGTAAAGTTTATGAGACATCTTGTAAAATATATGAGATATCTTATTAACTTTCTTTCATAAGATATCTTATATAAGTTATTAGATATCTTACAAAAGTTATAAGATATCTTATAAAGTTTATAAGATATCTTATAAAATTCATGTATAAAATAATTCTAAAGTTTGTGAGATATCTTATAAAACATACACATGTAACATATCTTATATGTTTTATTAGATATCTTAAAAAGAAAAAAATATAAGATACCTCATTATCTTTTATAAGATATCCTATAAAGGATATAGGATATATCATAAACTTTAGAAGATGTCTCATAACATTTATAAGATAAGAGGAATAAATGTAAAAATGGCGTGTCATGTACGAGAGTCGCACTGGACAACTGTAGCCCCGGTGAATGTGAAATATGAAAAAAAGATTAGATTTTACACATGTAAATAAGTATTACTAAATCAAACTAGGTATTCAAATTATTACTTAATTCTCTGTTGTTGTTGATGTTGGTAAATATATCAACGTACTGTACATTGTAGACATGTATTTAAGTACCCCCCCCCCCCCCCCCCCCCCCCCGCGCCAGTCGTCACAGTTTGTAAACATACAACATTGTACAAAATACACGATATACTAATATAGATGAAAGGAGAGAGCATTCATTAATTTTAATGCACTGCGGTATACGGTTTGTAATACGAGAGTTCGTTGACAGTAAGTATGCGTGTGCTAACTTACACACGCCAGTTCCATTCTCATCCATTGTAATCTATCGATTTCTCCAAGCCTCGGTATCATTAGATGTCGCCTTATTCTTCGATAAATCGATATTGGTTACAGAGTGAGATAATGGCGACGAAACACTGGACAGCCATTCCGGTATCATTAAGAGAAGACTTCCTTGCAAAGACGATTTGAATTTCATTCATTATCAGGGAATATTCGTAGACCAAAATGGAAGCGGAATTCGCGTTTTCAACCCCAACATGGACTAACAATGTACGAGCATTCCTGTCTCAGTTCTCGGACGTGTTTAGCGCTTTTGCACGTTACATCTCACCGTCCTACCAACATGACAGATGTGAACGGTAAAGTAACTTTATTTTTATGGGGAGGGGGAGTCGGAGTTGATAGGAACAGTGTTTGACCCTAACTCCTGTCCGGCAACCCTAAACCAACCAATCACTGAATCAGGAGAATCGATAAAACTAAAACAGTATGCTGTGTCGGTAAAAAAAAAAAACAACACAACATATTTATTAAAACACAATACCTTTTCCCATTTATATGTAAAATTTGAAATAAATGAATATAAATGACTTCCGATTAACTAGGAAAGGTGTCTTATGATCGAAATATGAGACTGTCCACCTTGTACCTGAGAAGAGACACTCTAATCAAGACTAGCGCCTATGTTTATAATTAAGACTAGCGCCTATGTTTATAATTAAGACTAGCGCCTATGTTTATAATTAAGACTAGCGCCTATGTTTATAATTAAGACTAGCGCCTATGTTTATAATTAAAACTAGCGCCTATGTTTATAATAAGACTAGCGCCTATATGTTTATAATTAAGACTAGATAATTTGTGAATTCACATTGTGTTACAAGGACAGGCGCTTGTTTCTGTAAATAAGTTACGAATGATAACGGTATACAAACGTCATTACTTATTTACAGAAACAAACTGCCTGAACTGTATAGCTTAAGGAAATAAAGAATCTGAATCTGTCTAATACACATGGACACATGGTAAGCGTGAAATCGGGTGAAGGGGACAGCGGAGATAGACCTCTCTTTCAAAAGTAGGAACACGTATGTTTGCATCCCCTCCCATCTTTTATCAATCTTATTTTTCAAATGTTAATCTGGAGGGGGGGGGGGGGGGGGGGAACAAAAAAAAACAAACAAAAAAAACCACACACATAAACGCAAGTTACATATTAAAGTTATGTTAAACTTTCTTTGTATGCATCCAGGTATCAAATTTATATGGGAAAATGCAGTGATTCTCTGTACACCACCTTCCTTACACACGTGTTAAAACAATAGCCCCCCAGTGCAGAGGAAACTAATGATGACAATAGAGGGTGAAAACCTATAGAAATAAACTATGCATTGAGTTAAAGACTCCGTTATACACACGTTGCTGAAGACGACCCCCCCCCCCCCCTTTCTATTTCATTATCCCAATGTAAGGACATTTGTAAATGTATTACGCTTCCTTCTTTTTCCATGCGCCACTGGTTTACATGAACCAGTGAAGTTTCAAAGAAAATGAGGGCGTTCTTGTGCTTTTTTTTTTAGGAGGGGGGGGGGTTACATTTCACCCTTCCTTTGATTTTTATGGTCGCAAACAGACAAATTAAGTTGTCTTATGTACCCATCCAAATAGTAAGTATATACAATATTGAATTAGCCATTTTCAGTATAGATCTATGACCCAAACTTTTATGGAATATTTTTTGTAAAGGTTAATCCCATATCCCATATATGGTTTTTCAAGAAAGGAAAAGAAAAGAAAAAAACCTACTGTACTATGACATCGATCGTAACATCGAAATAACAATGACGTAGACACCGTAATTAAAATATGTTGATTGCATCGTCAGTTCAACATAAGAGCATTCCATATATATATATATATATATATATACATATATATAGTCCCTGAGCTGATTTGGACCACTTGCACCAAAAGACAGCTTTTGTGCAGAAATTTCCGAATTTAAGGTCAAGGGATACCCCGAAACAGTCTCTGTCCGATGATTGGAGAGAGAAAATTCTATATTATGGGAATTCAATCATAAATACACAATATATATATGTATATCAATTTTGTGAATATTTGGGGCATTGGAAATGCAAGAAGATTGGGCTCGAGATTCGGAAAATATAGACATAATTGTAGCAGATGCAACTTCCGAGACAAAAATCCAAACAAATGACAACAATATAGATATTGACTGGACCGAAGAGGGGATAATCTGCCAGCATGGCAAAAGAAATCGAATTGTAAGATGATATTCAACATCTCAACATGCAAATTAATATGAAACACTCGAAGTCTGGATACGGTTTTTCTTTAGCTGTTTAGGTCATGAATTTGTAGCCTACCGGTTAATCCGTTTGCCCAGTTACTTTAAGGAATTCTTCGAATCTACGAATAGGAAAAATGACAATTTTTGTTTTTATATTGCATGTGGAAGGTGTGTGTCTCTAAACTCAGGCATCTAAACATAATGCGACAAAAGATCAAAATCGTTTACCAGGTTCACTTACAAAGTCGCACCTGTCAAAAGTGAAATCTTTCTTTAGAGTACTCAAAGCTTCAGTTTTTTCTTGTTACATAAACCGATTCTTGATCCCAGCACTGTGTCAAACCTAAGACTTTTAACATAGCTATTTCTTTGCCGAATGCCCAGTAAGCATTGTTTTGAACCCTTACTGCTGCAGCCAAATAAGCGCCATGCATGGGTCAAAATTTGTGGCACTTCAGTTACAGCTGGTGACATCTCTACATAGCTTAAGAATAATGCTTTTCTTTTTATATATGACATATATAGTAACTATGTGGGTCCCTTACAGTAAATGGATACACGACTTTGATCATTTACTATAGGAAACCCAGCATTAGTCCCTACTTTACATTAGGGGCATGCAGTTTAGATATGTATCTATAGTCTGCATGGCCACTAAAGTGCATTACCGGAAATATTTAAAGGGACCCAGCATTAATCAAAATGACTTTTTTGATGCAAACTCGGGCAATGGACTCAGGTAAAGCAAGTGTCTGTTGTTTGACAAAGAAAAAAAAACCTTTACACTTAAATTTTCAATCATGCAAGAATGATATTAATTGTTCTATGATGTCAATACCTTATCATGAATCTGTGAAATCTCAGGTCCCCCAACTATAATGAAGGTCAATACATTATATAATCAAACTTTGCTTGGTAATGGTACATTACTTAAACTGAAAATCTATTTAAGACTAAACAAATGTTATTATTATACCTCAGTATGAGAATTCTATGCAACGCGTAATCTGATTGGTCTAGACGGTCACATGCCAGGGATAACAAAACTTCAGATCTCCCTCTCAAACATCATATCTCCCTATCATATTTACCGCTTGGGCAGCCTCGTGCATTTTCCATGAATTTAACGTCAAAGACGACGAAATGTACTGTGACGTCACAATAAGTCCGAGTCATTCTACTTCCATAATTCGTAAGGCACAAAATATGTGGGTCTCTGATACACAGTTAAATCGCCTGGTTTGGGTTGATACAAAAACAAGCAAGTAAATCAGCATTCAAGGAGAATGGTAAAACAAAAACTGGTTATCATATCACTGTATTTCGCTGTTTGTACCTTCTAATTCGTTGAGGCGCGGTGTTACCGTTAGGGCAATCTCAGCTACATACATGTACAATGTATAGATGAGCGGACTCCAATCTCAAATGCAATTTTGTGGTCTTGCTTTGTTTCGGTATAATAAACAATTTATTGCATGAATGTTCGGGAGATATGAAGATTTATTCACCCAAGGAAAATCATATATGATTTTTCTTGGGTGAATAAATCTTCATATCTCCCTCACTATCATGCAATAAATGTATAGTATCAATAGAGCACTGTATAGTCCAAACAGAAGCAAGGATTATCTCTTTTATGACATTATATTGCATTATGTTTTGTCTTGTAGCTCGGTGCAGATGAGGCTCTATGCCCTGAGTAAGAGGCAGTTTGTCGTGGTCTACATTGTCTTTTTTGTGTGTTTTGGCATCAGTGTTTTGATCGGAGTTGCAGGTCAGTCATTATTTTTTAAATTTAGTATACAATTTTTATACCCATTATCACCATTATCAGGCAATAATCCAGAATATTTCCCCCGAGGAGATGTGACCGACATGATGCTGAAGGTTGGTCAAGGATCTGAGAAGAAAATTATCTGGACCATGAAATATGATATTGTTGAATATGAAAGTTCAGAAACTAAGCGTAGTATGCACCATTTTTATGTGATTTCCTAATGGTGCATGTGTTTGTTTATACATGTGCCGAAATCTTTGTCAGTAGTCACAAAATGTTGGTCAATAGTTGATGATAAAGTTCCTCCCTCCCCCTTATATCTCGGTGAAACAGACTTTATTAATGACCATTTATATACTGTGGAATCATTTTAATTCGTGGGGGCCAAAGTTCGTGGGTAAGCAAAATTTCGCTAGTTCGAGAGTACGTAAATTCGTGTGTAAACGGTTCAATGTCACTAGATATAAAAAATGTTCGAGGACACATAAATTCGTGGGTAAGATCCTCGAACATCAATCCCCCACGAACCATGATGATACCACAGTAGTAGGTGATATAATGATAATAAGATAAGATAAGTTTTATTCCAATTTTGGGCCCAGAGGGCATAAAAGCAAGACAGTTTATAAAGAAAGAAATTTCAAAAAAGAAAGAAAGTTTACAACATTAGCTACAGGTTACATAGACTGCAAACTACATGTGGATGCAGCATGTTGGGGAAACGAGTACATACATATATGAATTGCTAATCATGTGTATACACTAGTATATGGACAATATCAGTATTATACCAACATATGAATAATAAACTATAATGATTTTTGCAGTTTTAAAACATCACTTCTTTTTCTGAAAGTTTGAACTAAATATTCACTCAATTTGACAATTACTGGTTTGTCTTCATTAGTCATCAACCAAGTAAATTTGTCCTTATTTGTTAAATAGATAAAATTTTTGTTGAGCTTGTATATACCATTAAAAAACATATTTCTCTCTTCAACATAGAATGGACAATCAGTGAGGAAATAAAATTCATCTTCTACACAATTAGGTTACATAATTCACATATTCTTATGTACAGTAAAATATCTCTATGTCGATATTTTACCGTACATGCAAGTTTTTAAACCATCAGAATTTAATGTTTATACCCTCCATTGTATATCTTATCTTCACATTGGATTATTTGTAGAAATGCCACATATAAACCACAAGTATTTAAAGAATGGCAATACAATTCCTAGTCCTTATGAATATTTATGAACTTTGACATGCATCAAGTGTCAGAATTACATTGATAGCTACAATATTGACATGATGCAAAATAGAGAAAAATGGAAGGCTGATGAGGCAAGAAACACCAAAACAAGCACCTATGTATGAAAAGAAAGATGGTTGCAATCCTTGTTAGAAGTTGTAGAAATTTAATCAATAGATGTACATATACACATGTAGACAGATTTTATACTTGTTAATTTTTATATATACATGTACATAAGGTACTAATCTAAACAAAAATCAACCTGCACAAATGTTGGGACTTGGCAAATTGATGATTTGGTTTTTGTCTGAAATTGAAAAAAACGGGGATTTGGGTCTTCTTCATAAAATTGTGAACCTCTGGTTTCTATTGCACATGTCAAAGTTTGAAATCAGTTGGGCTGATCCTGAAAGTGGGCGGAGGGTAAATGTAGATGGAGACTCTGGTATGCTATATTGATTTTTTAAATTGTAAATGTAATTTCATATTTCTTTACCTTACAGGACCTCCAATTATTGAAACTGTAACACAAAATTCATCTGCTTTACCAGGTTCTAGAGACATTAACAAAAAGGTAGTGTCATAATGTGTTATTACAGTGAGCATTTCAAAACTAGACTGTGTATTTAATTTATAAATGAACTACTTTCTATTGATTGTAGACAGGGCCATTTGTTTTGAAATCACCTCCAATGTCCACATTTCACCAACAACTGTGGTTAATAGCAGATGTTACTACAGACAGTCAAGGGGGTAAGCAAAAATCACAGATATACTGGAAAATGTGTCAATTAATGAACTACGCTCACCAAAATACCAGGCAATGTGCCTAATTACTACACCAAACAGTACACCAGACAATGTGCCTAATTACTACACCAAACAGTACACCAGACAATGTGCCTAATTACTACACCAAACAGTACACCAGACAATGTGCCGAATTACTACACCAAACAGTACACCAGGCAATGTGCCTAATTACTACACCAAACAGTACACCAGACAATGTGCCTAATTACTACACCAAACAGTACACCAGACAATGTGCCTAATTACTACACCAAACAGTACACCAGACAATGTGCCTAATTACTACACCAAACAGTACACCAGACAATGTGCCTAATGGCCTACATTTTTCATAACGCTATGCGAGTTAATTTCTCCTGATCACAGAGGGCGCGCAGCAAATTGCGGTCCTCAGTTGACGGTGTCATATAAGGAATAAATAGAAAATTTACAATTTTTGATTGCAATTAATTGCCAGTTAAAGAATTTTTCTAAGAATTAAGTGTAATAACTTAAAAATAGTATAACTGAACAAATTATTTTACTATTTACATTTATGTGTCCCTTGTGTGGTTTTATAGCAAGTAATGTATAGTCATGATGTAATAAAGTATGTAAATATTACCTAGTCCTCGATTCCTTTAGATCAGAATCACGATGTCCTGAGTATATCAGCATTTCATCATTATTCATTTTTATCAATATTTTCGACAACCAAAATACACACTCACTCACTCCCCCCCCCCAAAAACCCCATGCAATACGATATGCCTAAAACACATGTAAAACCAACGTATACACGTACATTATCAATTTATCGTTTCGCACTGAACAAAACTACTTGTTGCTAAATGTACACTAGGTGCCAATAAATAACGCATTTTAATTGTCTTGAATTGGTATCTCTAGTGTAACCTTTTAGTTAAAAAAATTTTTTTGGCGTGTGATTCAATCTTTTGAAAGTTAGATTTTGTGTACATCAACTTACACCTCTTCTTGCACTTCAATTACTCAAATGAGCA
The DNA here is from genome assembly GCF_947568905.1 of Ostrea edulis. Classification (NCBI taxonomy): domain Eukaryota; kingdom Metazoa; phylum Mollusca; class Bivalvia; order Ostreida; family Ostreidae; genus Ostrea; species Ostrea edulis. Next base: position 48,349,357 of record NC_079166.1, on the reverse strand, counting down.
CAAAAACAATCATCAGGCTTGTAGCAACAATGGGCCTGCCTCCTCTTATTATTACATTATTTTTACGTGCAGATATAGATCTATATACTCGGATACCCCCCCCCCCCCCCCCCCAGCATTGTCGTGAATAATGGAGATGAAAAATTTAACCAATGAATGAAACTGAAAGATCAACCCTTACTGCCTTCCTTCTCGAGCTTTGGATTTTTTTTTTTTTTTTTTTAAATTTACTTGTCAAGAAATTTTAGGCATTATTGATCAAATCAACCCCCACCCCCCCCCCCCCCCCCCCCCCCTATAAACGATGCCACGTGCCTGTCATTGTATCACATGCTTTCATTGTGCTTTTAATTCTAGGTATCTGTTGTTTTTAAAACAGATTACTATTGAAATTCTCGGTATTAATTGCATAATTTGAACAGAAATAAACGTCAAATACATTTATAACACCTCCTCCCCCTTCATCAACCCTACAATTTGACGAAGTGCATACTTTAAAAAGTTTTCTCCATAAAATCGAAGAAATTAAACCTTGTTTTTGTCATAGATTTATTACAACCTGTTAAAACTTGGTATTACTATAGAATTTAGTAACGTAAGCTTTACTATACACTATTTTATGTGAGACTTAGGACCGCAATCGTAAGCGCGTCCCCAACTTCCGGTGTAAGGGGAGTAACTGCAAAAATGTAGGCCATTACTACACCAAACAGTACACCAGACAATGTGCCTAATTACTACACCAAACAGTACACCAGACAATGTGCCTAATTACTACACCAAACAGTACACCAGACAATGTGCCTAATTACTACACCAAACAGTACACCAGACAATGTGCCTAATTACTACACCAAACAGTACACCAGGCAATGTGCCTAATTACTACACCAAACAGTACACCAGACAATGTGCCTAATTACTACACCAAACAGTACACCAGACAATGTGCCGAATTACTACACCAAACAGTACACCAGACAATGTGCCTAATTACTACACCAAACAGTACACCAGACAATGTGCCTAATTACTACACCAAACAGTACACCAGACAATGTGCCGTATTACTACACCAAACAGTACACCAGACAATGTGCCGAATTACTACACCAAACAGTACACCAGACAATGTGCCGAATTACTACACCAAACAGTACACCAGACAATGTGCCTAATTACTACACCAAACAGTACACCAGACAATGTGCCTAATTACTACACCAAACAGTACACCAGGCAATGTGCCTAATTACTACACCAAAACTTTTTCTGGAGTTAGTTTGTGATGAGAATGCTTGATATTTATTATTAATATGGCAAATACGTCCAATGCAAATGACTAGACCACTTCAAAATTTACGAACACAAGAATACTGTTACTTACAGTATTTCAAAAGATTAAATTTCACATTGTCACATAAACACCATGTTTTGATTTTATTTAATGTTTACTGGTAAGGAAGTTTTATGATTACCAAAATGTCTGTTTTCCTTCCCATTAGGGTCTCGATTTGAGCAGCCTTTCACAGTCAGTGTGCAGATAAGGGGACTTAAGTCTGAAGATGAACTGCTTTCTTCCTCCCAGAACCCAGAGCTGACAGCACAGTCTCACAACAGATCCAGGATACTGCGGTGTTCCAATGTAAGGGAAAGTGAAATGCTCAAGACTGTCCTTTTGTAAAGATAGCCCTTTGTAGGGGATTGGTTTATGACACAAGTTTTAGGGTTCAGAGTTTTACTTATTAATGTAATCTCCAATTAACAACATTTGATACAAACTATTTAGAAAAAAATTAATTATGAAAATGAAAGCTAAATTTATGTTTTTTAAAGTAAAGTGAATGCAATTCACCATATGGAATGTAATTTGTTCCTATGATTTCTCTATTAAGTCCTAAACAGTGGGGAACAACTTTAAAGAATTATGTTTATTTAAAGTTGCTCATTTTTAAATTGACCTTATTACAATGGACAACACAGCAATTTTACATGTGAACATTACTAGTCCTTTTAAAGTTATATGTATATTCTTAAGCGTTTTGTAACATGCATTTTTAAGCTCTAGTATTTATTAAATAATTTTTATGCTCTTATGTCCATAATCGTTTTATGTACAGCGCTTTAGAGTAATTTTATTTAGCGCTTTATAAATTTTGTATAATAATAATAATAAAAAAAAATTTGAACATGGTAGAAAATTTACAAGTCCCATAATTTTTGTTGGATTTTTTTTAAATTTGTTCTTGTTACAACCCAATTAAACCAAAAATATATCAACTACTGCATCCATGTTTTTGTATCTGCTCAATTTATCAAACATAATTAGATATTGTAAGTGGGAACATTTTTGTGCCCATTTTACTTTTCTCATCTTCATTTTGTCATGAAAAATGTGGAAATGGTTAATATGAATTGTCAAGTATTATTTAAATCTAAATAGGCAAATTGAAAGGGGCAAATTTCAGACTGGGATTTTGATTTTGATTTTTTGGGTAAAAATAACAAAAGTATTAGATCTATTGATCTGTTTAAGGAACTCTCCATGCTAGTGATGAGAGACCGTGTTATGCCCACAAGCATCTGCAGTAGTATAAAGTTTGTGTTTGTTCAGTTGTAGAGGTTATGCATGTAATTTGTTTAACCACTGTAATTTTGATATCTTTGAGGACATTATGTACACATTTGCAATCTGTTGAATGAAATTTAAAGATTTTAAGGGTTCCTGGGGTAGGTTGAAGGAATCTGAATAGGTCAAATTTGGTGGCATGTTGCTTCACAAATGCATCTTTTTTATATATTTAAGAAATAAAATTTCATTTTTGAAAATACACGAAGGTATGAACTTTAATGCTTCATGAAGTGCATTAATAGTGATTCATGAAAAGTATACAGCCATGAAGTGTTGCAGTTCATACCCTCATGTATTTTCAAAAAAGAAATTATTTTAAATACCCAGTACATGTATTTACATTGACCTTTCATTCCTGTCAGAATTTCCAGCCTTTGAATAGATGTATGTATTATATTTCTCAATTTTCAGATGTGCATTGTTCACAGCTTCAGTGCATTCATGAGAAAATGGCTATCATTACAATTTGTAAAGATATCAAAGCAAACACATTGGAAAAGCAATTGTTCCTAGAGCTGTTATATCTGTATATCCCTTGATCTGTGACGAACTTGCTTTTTCAGACATGTGACAATCTAATATTGCTTCATCTTGGATACCTGGACTATTACCGCTACATTATAACTATTCAGTTCTATGGACTGGAGGACTCCAAATTCCACTTCAGTGACATTATATTTCATGTGAGTATTTTTGTACAGTACATTTTGGGCGAGATCAAAACATCTATGTTGAATAAAAATCTAAATTCAAATAGTTAGGGGGAGGGGGGATAAAATCTTCCGTAAGTTTTTGTCATCCGACATCAATTACACTTCAGTTGAAAAAGAAAAAAGACAAGCTACTATTAAAATCCACATAATGATATTGCATTTTAATGAACATAATATACACTTTCATTTATGAATAATAGTAGAAATGGTATACAGATTGTTATCTAGTCATTTTTGTTTACTTGTTAATCGATTAGTTTCAACATTCATCATCTTCAGTTTTAAAGGGGGTCCCCCACCCCTTGGTGAAAAGTATGTGAATTTAGTTTTTTGTCAGACATTGAACTTATGATCTCGTCCCTTACAGGTCATATATAGTAATGGTTCTTTCCCATTAGAAATCTCAGTTTCATTGAAATTAGATCCTTGGACATGATCACTTCTTAGCAGATGTGTGAGTGGATCAAAGGATCTCAAGTTTTAATCTGGTGGTTAGAAATCTGTTCAAATTTAGTCTTTATGGACATAAAGTTGATATATGATATTGATCTGTAAACCATCTCAATACTGAGTACTAGTAATCACTGTTCAAGAGCTACTTCAGATGGAATTCTTATTGCCTGAAAATATTTTTTTTTTTAGGTCTCGTGAGACACTCATGTGATCTATTGCAATCTGCCTTTGTTTTATATTATCGTGAATTTGTTGTCAACTTTTGAAAATTTTCAGCTTCTTCTTTTGAGCGACTGAACCATGTCTAGCGAATTTTGGTATACAGCATCTATGGGTAAAGGGGGAATAAAAATTGTAAAATTCATGTACCCTGCATCCTAGGGGTCTGAGGGGTGGGACCAAAACTATCAAAATTGATGCTAAATTCAAAAATCTCTTTTACTCGTAGACATCAAGCAGTCAAACTCTTTGCATAATAATGATATTGCAATCAAAATACCAAAATCTACCAAAATCGTGAAATTCATGACCTCTGGGTTTAGGGTTCAGGCCCCAGGGCGGGGTTAAGGTGGTCATATATTGAAATACAGTATATCTTAGAAAAAACTTGTTTTATTTACTTCTGGACATCAAAGAGGCAAAATGTTTGCACTAAATTATAATGAGCATTGATTCTACTAAAATTTAGGGCTGGATCAATATATCGATTATCGGTACAAATCGGTATTTTTGAGCGATACGATAACCGATACAGTGAGCCCCAGATCGTTTAACATATCAATATTGTTATTGATGTATCTTACAGCAAGATTTCATGAACGAGATAACAAGTAAATTTAGAATATATGAACGAAATACCGGTATGTAAACGTCATTTGCTCCATAACTACACACCAAAGCAAACATGTCGACAGTGTACTGTGTTGACGGTACCATGGTCTCAGTTTTCAAAAATTAGCTTGTAAAAGCCAAAGTGTATTGCTTGTGGTACAGAGTTCGCAAGCTTTGGTGGTACAGCTAATTTAACAACACATTTGCAATGACACTATAAAGTTACCTGTCAGAAAGATGGTGACAAATCTATTGATGAATGGTATATGTAGTGATCAAAGTCGAATGTTATCTGCAGTCACAATTTTTGTATGAATAAATTTGAAGAAATATATTAACAAATAAATGAATTTATAATTCATTTGTGAATATACATCTTGAAATTTTTTTTTTTCTCTGCTGCCTCAGTCTTGGGCTCGAATTTGGGTTCAGAGCAGGTTGTTAGTACAGCATGAGGTATTGTATCAGCAACTAGGGCTTGTTTAAAGGCAGAGCAAGTGGGTGCCCTTGTTTTCATGAAGGAAAAAATATGTTAACAATATTATGTATGGTATTGAAATTTTCCAAACGACACCCAGCCCTACTAAAATTGTGAAATTTATGATACTCCATGGTTCAGGTTTTTAGGTTCTATTATTATTGCTTGAGCAAGCAATCATGGAGTTTTCTACTGAATCATCTTAGAGTAGGAGTTTTGGGCCTTATTGCAAATTACCTGATGATATGTTAGAAATAATTGTGTATTAATGATTTTTATATTTCATGTGCATGAGTCATGGACTCTGGAAAATGTAATGCATTGTACTCGGGTGACCATTAAGACCTATGGGCCTCTTGTTTATTCCAATTTTATATTCTCTGTCACAAAGTTGGGAGAGAGGTGTTACTGGAATCAGGTGATAGACTGATTTGATTCATTAGTGCTTATTCAAAAATCTTAAATATTTGAATCCATTTAATTAATTTCTTTGATTTGTTTGCAGTTTAAAAGTTACAACACCTCATTCACCAACACAGAGATCTGGATTAGATTTGTGTTCCTGTTCCTGACCTTCCTTGTTACAGTAAGAACCGGTATATGTTGATATTTGTGTTAATTCTGCCATCTGTAAGTGTTCAAATTGGCGAGAGAGAGAAAAGTCATACTGAAAATATTGTCCACAAATTTTTACTTTCAGTGGTAAAAATATAAATCAGGATTGGATACCAAATAGTGGTTTTTTCCTCAGAGTTATAATTTTGGCTTATTTTAGCGGTTAGATAGCTTTCCGCCAAAATTTCAATCGCTAAATATGCACTCAATTGCGACTTCAGTATTTGAAAGAGAGAAAACTCTTCCCTGTCCTCCAAAATTATAAAATTATTATTTCAGCCAGAAAATCGTCAAATTTTAGACCTGCAGAATAAACCCGCTATACGGTATTTAAGGCCAGTTTTTTTGTATGTGTATGGGTGTTCCATGAAGAAAAATATGTTTAATTTTTCAGATGAAAACAATTTAAGTGTTCTCCTGTTCCGTTTCAGTGTCTGTATGCTCATTCCTTAAGGAAATTTTCCATGCGTGACTGGTCATTTGAACAAAGATGGATAACTTTACTCTTGCCATTATTACTCTTATACAATGGTAAGACATGTGTAGCTTTTATCAATATATGATTGATCTGGCTCTGTTCATGTAATAAGTGAATCACATTATTTTTTTTATGTACTTCATTCTTATAAAAGAGAAAATAAATGTATTTTTTACAAATTATGAATAATTTTTATATGCCCGCCGAAGACGGGGTATTATGGTATGGCGTCATCCGTCTTACAATCTGTCCAGACCTCTTGGGCAGGATACAGACCGAACCGTAAGCTCCAGGATTTTACAACTTGGTACATTTGATCACTGTAAATGAGAGGAAAATGCCTATTATTTTTCAAGGTCACAGTATCACTTAGTAGGAAAACCTTGTAGGCAGTATACATTCCAAACTGTTGGGGCTAGGACCATCAAACTTTGTACACATACTTTATGCCAAGTGGAGGATGCCTATTGTTTCTTAAGGCCAAGGTCGCATTAGCAGGATGCAGACCGATTCGTTGGGGCAAGGACCATCAAACTTGGTACACATACATCTTATGCCGAGTGAAAATATTACATAGAGAGTATATGATTTGTCTTCTTTTTACGATGCAAAGAAAGTATGTCACACCCTGATCATTGCTGATACTACTTGAAGCCAAGTTTCTACAAATCATGGCATAAGAAAAATACCCTATATTAGCTTTTTCACGGGCGTATTATGTACCATTGGCGGTACTCTTGTTAATTGTAGATATAATAATTATTTGGAAAGATGTAAATATTATGATGAGACAGTAATTCTAGCAAATTACAGGTACATTGTGTATTGTTATGACATTGTATATTGTTATGACATTGTATATTGTTATGACAGTGTGTATTGTTATGACATTGTATATTGTTATGACATTGTATATTGTTATGACATTGTGTATTGTTATGACAGTGTGTATTGTTATGACATTGTGTATTGTTATGACATAGTGGGTTTTTTTATGACAGTGTTTTGATGTCCTTTATTACAGATCCTCTGTTTCCCTTGACGTTCCTTGTTAACAGCTGGGTGCCGGGAATGTTTGATGCCATTTTCCAGGCCTCCTTCCTGTGTGCCCTGTTGTTATTTTGGTTGTGTATATATCATGGTGTCAGACAGGTATGTCACTAAAACCCCTTGTAGTCACCATTTTCTATGCCTCGCTTCAAAGAAGAGGGCATATTGCTTTGCACCTGTCGGTCGGTTGGTAGACCTCATATCATATTGTCCACTCAATGTCTTGAGAACCATTCACTTGATCATAATGATATTTCATATTAGGGTTGATTATGAGTAGAAGAGGACCCTATTGATTTTCAGGTCAAAGGTCAAGGGGTCAATCCACTCTGGACGTAGGAAGACACTGTCCGCTCAATATTTTGAGAACTCTTTGTTTGACAAACATCAAACTTGGCAGACTGGTACATCCTAAAGAGTTGATGACCTCTATTGATTTTGAGGTCACAAGGTCAATGGTCAAACTGGACATAGGAATATACTGACTGCTCAATATCTAGAGAACCCTTTGCTGGACAGAATCAAACTTGGTACACTGGTACATCATCAGAAGAAGATGACCCCTATTGATTTTGAGGTCACATGGTCAAAGGTCAATGGTTAAACTGGACATAGGAATATACTGTCAGCTCAATATTTTAGAGAATCCTTTGCTTGACAGAGAACAAACTTGGTACTCTGGTACATTTTAAGGGGTAGATGACCCTATTGATTTTGAAGTAACCTGGTCAAAGGTCAAGGGACATAGTAATATGTTGTCTCCTATAAGAATCAATTACTTGATTAACACCAAACTTGGTACACTGGTACAGCATAAGGAGTAAATGACCCCTATTGGTTTTTAGATCACATGGTCAATCCATTCTTGACATAGGAAGATATTGTCTGCTTAATATTTTGAAATGGTTTGGCACTACTATCAATTAAATGATGCATGTGTATAACCCTTTTCAATTTTGCACCATGGAGGACATACATGTTTTACAAACATTTCTTGTTCAAAAGCAGATGAAGAAATTTGGACACTGAAGGGCAAATTTTTATGCAATTCAAAATGAAACTTAGATACATTGTATATCATTCAAGTGCCAGAAGCTCAACAGATCTTTTTAAAAAAAAATTATCAAAGGTGTCCATACATTTATGTTTCTATGTAAATTTTCACATTTTCTACTTCTCTTAAAACATTGGACTATTTCAACATTTTGCTCAGAATATCTTCAGATGATTAAAAAGAAATTAAGTTTTCAAGTTGAGGATGGGGGAGCATTAGGGAAATAGTAAAACTACATTTAGGTCACCTTGTATTTAAAAACGTCCTGAGAAACACAAAGTCAGAAATTGCAAAACTAAACATGGTGTGTAATGTAGACTCATTTTTTTTATGGACACGAAGTTCATTGTGTTCATTATGCCCCATTGTGAGGGATGTGCTGCTTTGCAGTGTCACTTTTAAAAGAGATTTGGTACGCTTTACTACAGTATGTATAGGTATGTAAAGCTGAGTCTCATCGATCCAGACAAATTATTAAAAGTAAGAAATTATTATGAAAATTAAATTTCACATAGTTTGTATTTTATTGAAAATTACATAATTTAGAAGCCCAACAAAGTAAGCAGGATCTACATTAAAGGCTAGGTAGTCACCTATGTCATATTTTAAATGTTTTGTCAATGTGCTCAGACTACTTCTTGGTCAATGTTTTTGTAGTAGTTTTGTCTCTTGTTATCAAGATTCTGTGTAAACAGCTTATTTCACATTGTAGACTGACAGAAGATTTCTCAAGTTTTATTTGCCAAAATTACTGGTTGTGGGTTTGATATGGATATCAGCTGTTACAATAGCGTCTTGGCAGGAATATAATGAACTTCAGGATCCTACATATTTCTACAGGCTAGACACCACAAATTTTACGGTAAACATTCTCTAATTTTAAACTCATATTTAGCTCACCTGAACCATAGGATCAATTGAGATTTTGTGATCAATGTCCGTTGCGAGTCTCTTTTGATTGGTGTAAACTTTTGATGTTTTGTTTCTTTTTTTAAACCATTTGACCAATTGCAACAAAACTTGGCACAAAGTAACTTTGGTTGAAGGGGATTCAAGTTCTTTCAAAAGAAAGGTCATGTCTTTTTCAAGGGGGTTGTGATTTAGAAATAGTGAAATAAGGTTCTGGTTGGTATTTAAAAAAATCTTTTCAAGAACCACTGGACCAGAAAAAACAAATCCCGCATTAAAGTTTCCCTATATGGAGTACTAGTAGATTCAGGTTTCTTCCCTTTGACCAGATTATGGCCACAATAAAGGATTAAAATTGTACGTGCTGATATACAGGAAAATCTTTAAGATTTTCTTCAGAGGGTGGGGCCACAATAGGGTTTCAGAAGTTTTCATAGGAATCCAGTATGTCAGGTAGTCTTAGCACACTGGAAATGTCGACTTTTGTGACAGATTGAGGAAAATTCGCCAAGGTGTCCAAATTCCTATTCATATAAATGATACACTTGTTAAATGAAAATGCACCAAAAAATGAATAACCAACATTTCAATTTTTTTTTAAAGAAAAATTCACAAAATATTTCAGATGCCAAAATTACTTGATATATAACTATCATAAAAGGTTCTTTTACAAATCTTCTTAAAAGTTACAAGGTTACAGTTTGTAGCTCCAGTCTAAACATTACATTACAATGTTCTAGACTTAGGGGTCTTGCTATTCTTTGTACGAGTAAGATGACTCATGTGAGCATAGTGGTCCTTGTAGTGACAGTCACAATCGGTCTCTCCAAAACGAGCTTAAATATTGTTTCAGGTGAACTCTTAGGTTTTCCTGTAGTCCCAGATATGTGTATTACAATTAAAGTTTATATTATTTTATACATTTTCTGATTTTTGTTTCCTTTCCCACAAATTGAATTAACAAACCATGTTTAATATTTTACAGTATTTGAGCACATATATTGAATAATTCAGTAAGATGTGTCCCATGCACAAGTAAAAATTTAGTTTCAATTTTGATATTATACCTATTTTGTCATTTAATGTTATTAAATTGGAACATATTATCTGTGGATTTTTAAAAGTATACATTGAATTGTATTACTGTAATATCATTTTCATTTATAGTATACTATCTGTAGATCTTTAATAGTAAGAATGATTGATAATGTATACACATTGAATTGTATTACTGTAATATGATTTTTATTTTATTAGGGTTTTAAGATATTTTTCTTTATTGTGGGAGGCCTGTACCTATTGTATTTGCTCTACCTTCTGGTCAGGGCATATGCTGAGCTTCGCTCCATGCCATACTTTGGTAAGTGAAAAATCTAGCATGTAAAATACACACATATTCCTGACTCTGTGCTTTGACTTTGATGCCCAAATGCACTTAGAGAAAAATTATGGCAATACATTGAATTATGTAGCATGTGATATTAGATAATGTTGGGACATGTAAAATGTGATTTATATTTATTGTGTAAAAGTGTGTCATGACTTCATGCATACACAGAGTATAAAGGGAATTGTTCAAAAATCACAAAGACAGCGTCACATACATTTTAAAAGATCTTCCTTTATACACCCTTGGTTTTTGATAAATTGATTTAAAGGATATGAACCACTCTGCCAATCCTTCTAGCTGTGGCCATCCTTCTAGCTGTCTATAAAAATATTTTGTGATTTTGTTCAGTATTTTTTCGACTAGTAGTACATTGTATGTACTGGTACATCTGAAAATATGTAGTGGACAATGGTCAGAGAGAAAAAAAAGTTTGAGGTGAAAGGTCAAAGTCAGGATGAAAAGATGACTTTGGATTGTGCATCATAATAATTCAAGTACTTTACAATGGACACATCATACTCTGAGTAGAAGTATGGACAGTGGTAAGAGGATACGGCTGTAGACTTAACATGTGTGTGGCACTCATATTATGTATATCTTATTCTATCAGACCTACGTTTGAAGTTCATGACATTCTGTGTGGCACTCATATTATGTATATCTTATTCTATCAGACCTACGTTTGAAGTTCATGACATTCCTCATGTTGATCGTGCTGTCCATCAGTATTGCTATCACAGCGATGAAGTTCGGTGCTGCTGCCCTACAAGATAATTTTGTGGCTGAGATTTCCACAAACTATGAGAACTCTATTGAGTTTGTCTCATTCTATGGTCTTCTGAACTTCTACATGTATACAATGGCATTTGTATACTCTCCCTCTAAAAATGCACAATATGGTGAGTACTTCATAAAATATAATTAAGTCTGATGGCAAAATTTAATAGGTTTTGATAAATCCAGTAAAGATTGGACTTAATATGGTTTGATGCTGTGCATCTTGTCCATCTGTTGTGGGTCAGATAAAATTAGTGTGTACAAGGATAGGATGATTAGAGGAAGAAGTCCATTTTTATTCAAGGTCAAGTCAAACTTACATGGTTACAAGGCTAGGACCACTAATCTTGTTAACTTGTTCCCTATACTTAGAAGAAAAAGTGTATTGTTTTTCAAGGTTAAAGGTCAGGGTAAAATTTGCATGGGTAATTTTATAGATGCATTGTTTTTTGTGTCTGTTTATCCACCAGGATAATCAAACCTGGTACACATGTTCCCTATGGTGACACCTGGTACACATGTTCCCTATGGTGACACCTGGTACACATGTTCCCTATGGTGACACCTGGTACACATGTTCCCTATGGTGACACCTGGTACACATGTTCCCTATGGTGACACCTGGTACACATGTTCCCTATGGTGACACCTGGTACACATGTTCCCTATGGTGACACCTGGTACACATGTTCCCTATGGTGACACCTGGTACACATGTTCCCTATGGTGACACCTAGTACACATGTTCCCTATGGTGACACCTGGTACACCTGTTCCCTATGGTGACACTATGGTGGTTAACCATAAAGGAACAATAGCACTAATAAGGTTAGGATCATTGAACTTGGTGCTTATGCCAAATAAATTTTGAAATAATTAAAGGTATACTTTATTAGAGTGTAATATGTAATATTTCTTCCCCTCTTTATTAGATATTTCACAAAGCCATCTTAGAACTTTTATACATTTTATTGATACTCTCTAATATTAAAGAAATAGTTTGAAGAAGAGCCTTTTTTTTTAAGTTGAAGAATGATTTATTTGGATTTTTACCTTTTCTTTGATTACTACTACATTATTGAATATTTTTGGGTAGGTTTAACTGCAAGACCTTAAAATAGAAGGGCATATTTTGCAGCATGAGTGTTGTTCTTGTTAATTGATATGAATATGTATTGAGATTAATTGGGATGCAAAACACAATGGTTGTCTATAAAAACATGAAATTAAAAAAGGAGTATCATGAATTATAAACTGTATACTCTTTCATACATTACATCAAATGAATTCTTTGTTTAACATTGTGTGTATATGTATATCTTCTCTATGTTGTTTTGTGCAATATGAGAATAAATTTAGTTGGAAATCTCATAATAATAAATTAGTATTTATTTTTGTAGAAACAAATTTTAAAGACAATCCAGCCTTATCCATGCTGAATGATTCTGATGAAGAGGTGCATTATGGGTGAGAATATTCATACTTACTGTATGTGGCGTGGTGGTCAGACGGGTTCAAACTCCAGTGGCTAGATAGCTCAGTTGTTAGAGCACCTAACTGGAGATGGGGGGGGGGGGGGGGGTTGAATCCTTGTCTGGTCCGTTGCATTTTCTCCCTTCCTGTTACATTTGGTGCCATAGTCCAACCCCTGAAACTGACAAGTAAAAATGCCTGCCAGATCCTGGGTTGAAGTGTGAGGTCTTTTAAGGAGGAAGGAGTGTGGCTGTCAGATGGGTTGCCAGATAGCTCAATTGGCATCGCACCTGAATTCAGGGGCTCGGGTTTGAATCCCACTTTGGATTGCTTTTTCTCCCTTCCTGTTGCACATGTACTAGACTATATGCATAATGTTAGTGAACAAGAAAGGAACAGACTTTGTGGATTTTCAAGGCAATTGATCAGATGTGTAGATAATAGTGGTTGTTAGTCAGCCCTTGAGTTGACTAATTGAAGGGCTGACTAATCATACTGAGAAATTCACTGAAACTGGGCATGCTCAGAGATACATACTGGGAGTTTGGAAATTTTAAATTGATCCATGGCAGCTAGGCCAGCTAATGCAAGAGACAATATCTCACAGAAGGAAAGGTCTTCTTTAAGTCTAATCAAGAGAGTCAAGGGAAAATTTACAAACATTGATATAAAAATCACTGATACCAGTAGCATATGCAAGCCTGTATAAAATTTACAAATATTGATATAAAAGTCACTGATACCAGTAGCATATGCAAGCCTGTATAAAATTTACAAACATTGATATAAAAGTCACTGATACCAGTAGCATATGCAAGCCTGTATAAAATTTCAAGAAGACAGGGGCAACAGAAGCTACTCATGGACATGTTAAATGATTTAGTATGTGAATTTGAAGAATTCAATAAAAGGAGTGGGTTACAATGCATATAGAGTAGTCTATATCTGTCAAAAATCTTGTACATTGAGTGGTATTGTTAGAGAAGGGGGGTAAAAGAAATTTTTTAGCCATTCAACAGCCCTACTTCTGAATTTCAGGTCTGATGCAGAGGAAATTAGTTTGACAAATAGGAGAGGAAATCGGTATCAGGATGAAGAGGAAACTTTTCATTGATATCAAAGAGCTGAGGAAATCCATGACTAATGAATCCATAACTGTTTAATGAAATCCAGTGAATTTTGTAGAAACAATGTCCGTCTAGGATGTACTACAGTTTGTAGAGTGTGTATCTGTGTCTAGGAGGCAGAACAAAATGGTTTAGGGTGTATAACAGTATAGTATGTCGTAAGAGGTACATCAGTGTTCTTTTAGGACTTACAACACTTAAACGGTATGTGTGGGAGGTGTACGTGGGAATGCTCCATAATGTTGATAAGTGAAAGTGGGATTTTCAAATTAATTGGAGCCTTTAGTTCAAATTTGCAATTTTCTGGAATTAAAACCAGTGTTGAAATTTTACATATTAGTGCACTTTGTCACAACAATCATTCTATATTTATTACGGGACATACTTATGACGCAGTTTGCTTGTGGTATTTTTTCAGTTGTCATTCTAATCCGTGTTTTAGATGATGTTGATTTGTCTTCTTTCATTTCATTGGTTCAACAAAAATCTGAAGAGACAAACAACTCCACGTCTTGTAATCCCTTGTCATAATCATAGATCATAATTCTCTTTAACTAAAATTTCACTCCCAAAAATTTGTTTTTACGATCGAGTTAGTAAATACAGTAAATGAAAGTCATTGTAAAAGAAGTCTAGATAGCAGCGAAATGTATCATGCAAGCTACAGATTTATCAAAAATCCAAATAAAGAGAATATGTTACCCTTGTTAAAATCTGATGTTTTCTGAATTTTCATTTTAGTTGTGAAGTTTGACATGAAGGTGCCATTGTTTTTGTGTGATACATTCCATTGTATGTTGATTAATTTACCTGGGTATAGTTTAATACTTTGATGGAATATCACTTTAATCATCTTATGCAAATGGAAAAGAGAAATTACAATGATGTTAATTACGGGCTGTTATTGGATTTTGTAAATATGTATTGATTGTTATGAGATTGCAGGGTTGTTGGGTATTGCATTAACAGTTTTTGTGCCACTGTGTTAAACTTATGTGTGATTCTGGGACAAGATAAATTAAAGTCTTCGAATTTAAATGAGATATAGTAAGCAAAAAGTAAAGCATTTTTGATACACACAGAAGATGTGTGTGTCAGAGTTACAATACACACAGAAGATGTGTGTGTCAGAGTTACAATACACACAGAAGATGTGTGTGTCAGAGTTATTTCTTAGACGATAATTTTAAGAAATTTGATGCTGTTAATTTATTTTTTCAAATAAAAATAGTTTTATACTCTCTTTTTCAAATGTTAATGCTTATACAGATATATTCAGATTCATTGATTTTATAAACCTATCGATAGCTTCACAGAACTTTATTTCCGACTTGGTATACTACACACAGTGTAACAAGTCTATTGATAATTAGGACATACATTGAGGGGGGGGAAATCATTTCTTTATATAGATGTGGATATATAAGACATTTTATATAGGATCATTGTTAAAATGTTCCATGGCATTATTGCAATTTTCACCAGGTAAACATGTAGATGATGGAGATTAATGGTTACTATACAATTATGTGTTAATGGAAATGATGGAGATTAATGGTTATGATACAATTATGTGTTAATTTTTGTTCTTCTGTACTTGTGAATTATCTTAAGTTTTGTGATATTTGTTTTGTGTTAACTTACAAACATATGCATCTACTTAAAAAATTAAATATTAAATACAAACAGCATTACAGCCATTAATATCTTAATAGTTCTAAGCAATTAACTTTAAGTATTGTTACTTTATTAGTGATAGAAATGGTATCTTTATGTGTTGCAATTTTTGTATTGCTATAAAACTTAGTTCAACATTATATAGTGTTACAACTGCAATGCTAAATGATATTTGGAACGTTTTTTTTTTATCAGTATTCAATGGCCAGAAAATCATGCTAGGAAAAAGAAAATGTATTAAGCAAGGAAATGGCCAGCTTCAATAGGTTGGTCTGAGGGATAATTTGTCATGGGGTCAGTGTCAAGTAGGGCTCGAGATACTAGATATAGATAGTCAGTGTGTTAACATGTAATAGGCCTACTGGAGTTTAATATTTCATATTGGGCTATTGACCAGTCGAGCTATAGGCTTTAAAAAAAATACATATATGTATGTGATATAATTTATTTGACTGAAGTTTATTTTTAATTGTATTTTGGTATTGCAATACTGTAAAATATTATTTTCAGATTTTTTGATGGATACAGGTAGCCAAAAATATTGTCGAACACAAATGTATATGATGTGCATGTACTTATAATGACAATGTAATTTTTTGTCAGGTTTTTAATATGAATTTACTATTTCTTTTTTTTTTTATTGTTTTCATTTTAAGGAGGTTTGTCACATTTTAAACTTTGTCTTGCTAGTTACTCTTACTGTAAAGAACAACCAGGATAGAATATTTGAAATGTTGATTTTTCAAAGTAAAACATGAAAATGGTGTCAGAAGTCAGCCTTTTTGCCATCAAATGGTATACACATGTCATTTAGATATCAAGTACAATACCATTCTAGTATGAGGGGCACTCATCATTCTGATCTGAAATAGGGAGATTTGCAGCGTGTCAGGCCTCATGAAATGAAAATCATTTTAATTTTGTCATTCAATTTTCTACAAACTGGGCACAAGTAATGAATATAACAAATCATACTTTGAATAGATTTAATATTGCAACTAGAAATTTCAAGTTAATTTTCTTTTTAATTGTTCTTTTTGATCTACTTTTGTTTGTGGATGTTACTTTTTCTTATTCTTGTGTAGAAATCCATGATCTCTTCATTTAATATGTCTTGTTTTAATTTAATATTGGTACAACCATATGAAGGAACACAACCTGCTATCCCAAGTATTTGAAATAAATATTTTTAAATGAAAGTCTATATTTGTGAATTGTTATTGTTAATTGAATTCATTAGGTCACCTGATGACTGATTACAATTTGGGTTTTTTTTTAGCTCACATGTAAATTTCAGCATTTCTGGCCCAGTGGTTCTTGAGAATAATATTTTTAAATGGCCCCGCCCTAATTTTGCATTTTTGTGATTTTCTTCCTTTGAAGGGGGCATGGCCCTTCATTTGAAAAAAATTTAATCCCCTTAACCCATGGATGATTTGTTCCAAGTTTTTTTCAAATGAAGGGCCAAGCTTCCTTCAAAGGGGAGAGAATCACAAAAATGCAAAATTGGGGTGGGGCCATTTAAAAATCTTCTCAAGGCCAGAAAAGCTGAAATTTACATGAAAGTTTCCTGACATAGTGGAGATTCAAATTACTTAAAATCATGACCCCAGGGGGTAGGATGGGCCCATAATAGGGGATCAAATTGTACATGCGAATATATAGGGAAAATCTTTAAAAATCTTCTCAAGAACCACCAGGCCATGAGTAGATTTAGAGTAGATTCAAATTTGTTTAGATCATGCCCCATCCCCCCAAATTTCAATTAAACTTGGAACAAGTCATTTTTAGAAGAAAATTTGAAGAAGATTATCATGCTAAATCTATTTTGTTTCATGGAGGCAGTTTTTCTGAAATCCAGGATACCCCTCCATTTTAATGTTAAAAATCATATAAATCGCTTATTGCTTGATTTAACTCCAAATATCTTGGCTAATTTTTGTCAACACATGTCTTTTAAACTTATTTTCAAAAATGTTTGAATCAAGACATACGTTCCAACTGGTTTTATCATATATTTGAATAACTTAATTGTATTGATCTTTTATGCTTGCAACACCTCTAGGGAAATTATCGTGAGAGGTGTAACACCTTCAAAATTTAAGGTAAATCGTAGTCGCTTGTTTAGAAAAACGTAAATGATAAAAGAAGCAATGATTTCTTCCACTCTCAGAGCAATAAATGACAAAATCTTTTGATTTGTTAAATTACTTTTATTGGGAGAACTCCGTTATATTTTTTCCAAAAACCCTTAAAATTTGCGTTATTTTATTGATTTCCCTCTATCAAAAATGACAGAAAATAGTAAAAATTACTACATAGGAGACATGTTTGAAACCTTTTAAAATCCAGGAGCTTTGCCGCTTTGCCCTGGACCCACTGGGGGTCTCAAGGCGACCCCCTGCCTCATAAAGTTGCCCCCCCTAACCGCAATTCCTGGATCCGCCCCTGGCATATACATCAATTCAATTATTGCATACAGTTATTGAATTACCGTATTCTGCCGAGTATAATACGCAGTTGTATTTTATACGCATTCCCCATTTTTGTCCTGAAAATTGGGGGAACACGCAACTCGTGTTTTTAGCTCACCTGAACCGAAGGTTCAAGTGAGCTATTCTGATCACATTTTGTCCGGCGTCCGTCTGTCTGTCTGTCCGTAAACTTTTCACATTTTTGACTTATTCTCCAGAACCACTGGGCCAATTTCAACCTAACTTGGCCAAAAGCATCCTTGGGTGTATGGAGCGCCAAATTAACATAAACTTAAATAATTGAAGATATCTTCAATTATTTGAAGATATCATCAATTCAATTATTGCTCTCTTTAATTGAATTAATGCGCACATTAAATTAATTATTGCTCTCATCAAATGAATTAATGCGCGCTGCAATTCAATTATTGCTCTCATCAATTGAGTTAATGCGCGCATCAATTGAATTAATGAGAGCAATAATTGATTTAATGTGCGCATTAATTCAATTATTGCTCTCTTCAATTCAATTGATGCGCGCATTAATTCAATTAATGAGAGCAATAATAGATTTGATGAGAGCATCAATTTAGTAGAAATATTGCTCGCAATAATTAATTTAGAGCTCGGTATAAATAATTTGATGATCTCTTTAATTCAATTGAAGATATCTTTAAATCATTTACAATGCTTTTGTATAAGGAATTAATGCGCGCATCAATTCTTTTAAAGAGAGCAACAATTCAATTAAAGATATCATTAATTTCAATTGTGGATATGTTGAATTGAAGATATCTTTAATTATATAGTTGCTCTCTCTAAAAGAATTATAGCTCTCTTCAAATGAATTAAAGATATCATTAATTCAATTGAAGAGAGCAATAATTGAATTAATGCACACATTAAATCCATTATTGCTCTCATCAAATGAATTAATGCGCGCATCAATTCAATTATTGCTCTCATCAATTGATTTAATGCGCGCATTATATCAATTATTGCTCTCTTCAATTGAATTGTAGCGCGCATCAATTCAATTGTTGATATCATTAATTCATTTGAAGAGATCATTAATTCAATTAAAGCGCGCATCAAATCAGCTGAAGAATTAATGCTCTCATCAATTCAATTAATGCGTGCAATAATTCAGAATTGAAGATATCATTAATTATTTGAAGAGATCTTTAATTCAATTGTTGCGCGCATCAAATGAATTGATGATATCTTCAAATAATTGAAGATATCTTCAATTATTTGAGTTTATGTTAATTTGGCGCTCCATATGGGTGGAGGGCTTTCAAGTTTGTTCAAATGAAGGACCATGTCCCTTTCAAAGGGGAGATAATCACAAAAATGCAAAAATAGGGTGGGATCATTTAAAAATCTTCTCAAGAACCACTGGGCCAGAAGAGCTGAAATTTACCTGAAAGCTTCCTGACATATTGCAGATTCAAGTTTGTTCAAAGCATGGCCCCCGGTGGTAGGATGGGGCCACAAGGGGGGATCAAAGTTTTACATACAAATATATAGGAAAAACTTTAAAAATCTTCTTCTCAAGAACCACTAAGCCAGAAAAGCCGATTTTTACATGAAAACTTTCTGACATAGTGCAGATTCAAGTTTGTTCAAATCATGGCCCCCGGGGATAAGATGGGGCCCCAAGGGGTGGATCAAAGTTTTACACACAAATATATAGGGAAAAACTTTAAAAATCTTCTTCTCAAGAACCACTAAGCCAGAAAAGCTGATTTTTACATGAAAACTTTCTGACATAGTGCAGATTCAAGTTTGTTCAAATCATGGCCCCCGGGGATAAGATGGGGCCCCAAGGGGTGGATCAAAGTTTTACACACAAATATATAGGGAAAAACTTTTAAAATCTTCTTCTCAAGAACCACTAAGCCAGAAAAGCTGAGATTTACATGAAAGCTTCCTGACATAATGTAGATTCAAGTTTGTTCAAAGCATGGGCCCCGGGGGTTGGATGGGGCCACAATAGGGGATCAAAGTTTTACATACAAATATATAGGAAAAATCTTTAAAAATCTTCTTCTCAAGAACCACTGAGTCAGAAAAGCTGATTTTTACATGAAAACTTCCTGGCATAGTGCAGATTCAAGTTTGTTCAAATCATGGCCCCCGGGGATAGGATGGGGTCCCAAGGGGGGATCAAAGTTTTGCACACAAATATATAGGGAAAAACTTTAAAAATCTTCTTCTCAAGAACCACTAAGCCAGAAAAGCTGAGATTTACATGAAAGCTTCCTGACATAATGCAGATTCAAGTTTGTTCAAATCATGGCCCCCGGGGGTTGGATGGGGCCACAATAGGGGATCAAAGTTTTACATACAAATATATAGGAAAAATCTTCTTCTCAAGAACTACTGAGCCAGAAAAGCTGATTTTTACATGAAAACTTTCTGACATAGTGCAGATTCAAGTTTGTTCAAATCATGGCCCCCGGGGGTAGGATGGGGCCACAAGGGGGGATCAAAGTTTTACATACAAATATATAGTTAAAATCTTTTTCTCAATAACCACTGAGTCAGAAAAGCTGATATTTACAAGAAAACTTTCTGACATAGTGCAGATTCAAGTTTGTTCAAATCATGGCCCCCGGGGGGTAGGATGGGGCCACAAGTGGAGGGTCAAAGTTTTACATACAAATATAGGAAAAAGCTTTAAAAATCTTCTTCTCAAGAACCATTGGGCCAAAGAAGTTGACATTTACATGAAAGCTTTCTGACATGGTGTAGATTCAAGTTTGCAAAGGGTAGTTTGGGCCATAATAGGGACTAAGGTTTTACATGCAAATATATATGGAAAGTCTTCAGATATGGGCCAAGGTGACTCAGGTGAGCGATGTGGCCCATGGGCCTCTTGTTTATATAATACGCAGCAAAAAGAATTGACCGAGCGGAAATCATAGCTTTATACTTTGCGGTAACTTTCACTGAATATTTTTGCGGAAATAATGAATTCTACACAAAGAATATACAAACCGCGCAGCTATCTTTGAGATAGCAATTTTTACTGCGTATTATACACACGAGGTGCGTTTCCCCCATGCAATTTTCAGACCAAAATTAAGGGTGCGTATTAAACACATTGTTCTCGGCAAAATACGGTAATGCACGCATCCATTGAAATGATGAGAGCAATAATTGATTTGATGATTGCATTGATTCAATTGATGAGAGCAATGATTGATTTCATTCATGCATTATTAAATAAAATTCAATTGATGAGGGCAATAATTGGTTTCATTCGAGCATGAAATCAATCATTGCTCTCGTCAATTCAACTGCTTGAAGCACACATCAATATGGTGGAATTATTGCTTGCAACATTTTAAGCTCTGTATATACGATATGAAAATAAGAAACTCGAGTTAAATCGGTTACTAAGCCTCCCTGGTCACGGAACCTAGGTTTGTGCTAATAGGTACAGAGCAGGGCACTATCCATAGAACATGGAACTTATCTATTTTCCCAATCAAGGGGCAGCATGAAAATGCACACAAATGTATACATATATACCAGCAAAGAAAAAGAAGTGAATGGATGACACATACAAAATCTAGTTAAATACAATTTGATTAAAACCAGTGTAGCGATCTAAGTGAGCGGATCTCAGGATCTGGTTTCAATCAGATTGAGTTAAATACAGTGTCGCTATTGTTAACTGTATATATAAATACAGTGTCGCTATTGTTAACTGTATATATAAATACTTAGATATTTTATTGAAAGTAGACATTAACGGCAAACTAACAACTCAACTGTATGACAAACGGGATGATTTCAGCTTCTCCATCGTCAACTTCCCACATTTACGTAGCAATTAATATTCCATTATCACCTGCATATGATGTTTATATATCTCAGCTGATTCGATATGCAAGAGCTTGTTCTGGGTATAGTCAGTTTTTAAATCGAGGTAAGCTACTGACAAACAAGTTGATGGTACAGGGATTTCAACAGTCTCGATTGAAGTCAGCATTTCGCAAATTCTATGGTCGTTATAACGATCTAGTTCGTCAATACAACCTCGCATTGGGTCAAATGCTGTCTGACGTGTTTCATACCGATTGTTAAGCCGTTCTTGGCACACTGATTTTGACTGCGGATAACTCCGTTTACCTAATCAGGATATGGGGCTCACGGCGGGTGTGACCGGTCAACAGGGGATGCTTACTCCTCCTAGGCACCTGATCTCACCTCTGGTGTGTCCAGGGGTCCGTGTTTGCCCAACTATCTATTTTGTATTGCCTGTAGGAGTTATGAGATTGATCACTGTTCGTTATCTTCACCTTGCATATAGAGATACTGTGTCGCTATTGTTATTAAACTGTATTTATAAATATTGCATCGCTATTGTTAACTGTATATATATAAATACAGTGTCGCTATTGTTAACTCACAGGCACTTGTTTCTGTAAATGACTTATGACCTCTGTATACTAATAACAACACAAGGTACCTAGCTTCAAATGACACAGAATGGCACCCCCTGAGAATGTCGGCCTTTTGAGCCTCCAAGGAATATGCGATGCTAATGTATTTACTACCGTTGTATTGTACAATCATTCAGCTTAAAAACCATGTATGACATGACTGCATTCATTGCCTCTTGTCGCCGAAAACTGCAACAAAAAATGGCTTTTCCGTTTTATACCACGAAGTGCTATGTACTGATACCGCACAGAATGAAAATTGTATATTCGTTGTGTTGAAAAATAAAGTCTCATTGTTTTATTATCAAAATACGCTCACAGTTTCCCATCAATCAGTTTATTTGGAGTATTGTACCAGGTTTTGGTGTATCTATCACGGAGTTGTGTCTTTACAATTTTCTTCAGTTTATATTGACTAATCTCTGAATCAATATCCAATTTTAACATATTCTAGAACCTTTTCTAGTGGTGAGTACCATGATAGTTTGTTATTAAAATGCAGAGATTTACATGTACTACACAGATAAGCATTCTTATAAGTAGTTTAATGTAACACAAACAAATGATTGATCTCAAGATATCATGATGTATAGAGGGAATTTCCCTAATTCTGACAGTACAAAAAAATCGTACTCTTCTTATGCATACCAAACATACATTTAGAATATTTGTTATGAAGTTTCTCATAGTGAAGTGATTTAAAAAGTTTGTCTGGATCAAATAGTGAATATTTTAATTCATTCCATGAACTATACGTATCCACGCCATATTTCAGGATTAAATGATAGAACTGGGTTTATTGTGTGGTCAAAGAGATGAATACTTGTTTTAATTCCTGGCGCTAAACATAAAAAGTCTTTTTTCCCCGCAATTTATAAAAGGTATCAGCAACCCAAATGAGCAGGTACGTAGAATTTCCATCAAAGGCGTTCTTTTGTCCGTCTAGGACACTGCCGTAAGAAACATGCTAGTTTTTCTATGCAGTGAAATAAAATACAAAAAAAATATAATAAGAAACCCCACTACGCTAAGAATGACTGAGATATTGAATGGAAATAGATTTTTATATGTTAAAGCCTTAAAAGAGGGGGAGTTTCTACCCCCATCCTACGTGTGCACCGGGATTCAGTGTTTATCACTTCATAAAGGCCAACCCACCAAGCATTCTCCTAGATATACAAAATGTTGGAGCAACGAACACTTTACAAATCAGCGTGATAGCGTTCAGTGCTGCAAAGCCTGTAAACAACCAGGGCATAATCCAGGAGATGAAAAGTGCGAGCTCTATACAGAGGCGGGTCCGAATTTAGTGGAAAAGGTGACATTCTTTCAAATTTTCACCTTAACGATACCTGTTTCCTGAGAACAACGACCTGACACATCGATAAAGATCAAATTTGGCCTATTTTCAGAAGTTGGTAATTTTATGCCCTAGCTAATACTAAAAGGTGTGTACTTTCTATATATATAGTAATTATTTCCATGTATCACGTATACATGTATTTGAGCAAAGTTGGCATGTTTTACGAATGCAAGATTGCATCTTGAATCTGCGTCTGATCACAGGCACCTGAAGTATGGATATTACTACCCTCCCCTTTTATGATTTTTTTGGTGGCAATAATTTCTCTGAAATGTGTGAATTCCCTGCCTATGTCTATGTCATCCCTCTTTCAATTTCTGTAACCGTTTCACGCTTTTTGTATAAGCTTTAGAGGTTGGCCTTCTATCGGTATAATAAAATACAC
Source organism: Ostrea edulis (assembly GCF_947568905.1). Classification (NCBI taxonomy): domain Eukaryota; kingdom Metazoa; phylum Mollusca; class Bivalvia; order Ostreida; family Ostreidae; genus Ostrea; species Ostrea edulis. The sequence goes on along the minus strand of NC_079166.1, from coordinate 48,325,021 downwards.
ATTTTAGAGAAATTATTGCCACCAAAAAAAAAAATATCAAAAGGGGGAGGGGGTAGTAATATCCATACTTCAGGTGCCTGTGTGTCTGATGACGTTTTCTCAATTCTTATACAGAAAAAAATAGTTCAATATACCTTGTTAATTAAAATGATTCTTATAAATTTTAAAAAGTTATTGACACACACACAATTTTATGAAGATTTATAATCATGTTGCTTATGCATATATCTAATTTAACGAAGACCCCCCCCCCCCCCCCCAAGACAAACGATCTGAAACATGCAGCGATGAATTTTGAAATGAATAGACAAAGATTACTAATATTTAAATTTTCACCCATGTTTTAAAAGGAAAGTCAGCCATTATGACGATGTAGAGTACCTCCTTAAATACGATATTCATATATTTTCGATGTTCTTCATTTTTTCAGTGATTATAGGAGTCACTAACTACGACTTTTTGTAATAATCTATTAGCCTACTGATATGTACAAACATATGAATAAACACTAGATTTCAAGTTTTTATTTTGGTTGAACAAGTTATGTGTATTTCCATTGAGTAAGTATTAAATCGAAAACTGTCCAATATGTCGGATGTCGAATGGTATGGGACTCTTCTGGGAAGTTTGTACCTTATAAATCTAGAGTTCAAACAATTTACCGAAATTAGGTTGTACACAATGTCCAAGAAATCAGCCGGGCCACTGTTTATTATAATATTTCTTCTTTCTGTTTGTCATTCATATTTTATACACTGATTTTGACTACGGATAACTCCGTTTACCTGATCAAGATATAGGGCTCACGACGGGTGGGGCCGGTCGACGGGGGATGCTCACTCCTCCTGGACACCTGATCCCACCTCTGGTGTGTCCAGGGGTCCGTGATTGTCCAACTATCTATTTTGTATTGCTTATGGGATTTATGAGATTGATCGCTGTTCGTTATCATCACCTTTCATATAGTGCATTATGTTTTAGATTATTGCGTTTGACGAGAAGAAACGACATACATATTCATAATTCTGCCCTTAATCAAATTGTCGCACTGGACAAAAAAAATACCATGTGAACGACAGTTCATTTTGTTTTGTTTTGTTTTCATTTAATAGATTTGATGCGCGCATTAATTCAATTATTGCTCTCTTCAATTCAATTGATGAGAGCATCAATTTCGTAGAAATATTGCTCGCAATAATTGATTTAGAGCTCGGTATAAATAAATTGATGATCTCTTTAATTCAATTGAAGATATCTTTAATTATTTACAATGCTTTTGTATAAGGAATTAATGCGCGCATCAATTCTTTTAAAGAGAGCAAAAATTCAATTAAAGATATCATTAATTCAATTGTGGATATGTTAAATTGAAGATATCTTTAATTATATAGTTGCTCTCTCTAAAAGAATTATTGCTCTCTTCAAATGAATTAAAGATATCATTAACTCAATTGAAGAGAGCAATAATTGAATTAATGCGCGCATTAAATCCATTATTGCTCTCATCAAATGAATTAATGCGCGCATCAATTCAATTATTGCTCTCATCAATTGATTTAATGCGCGCATTATATCAATTATTGCTCTCTTCAATTGAATTGTAGCGCGCATCAATTCAATTGTTGATATCATTAATTCATTTGAAGAGATCATTAATTCAATTAAAGCGCGCATCAATTCAGCAGAGGAATTAATGCTATCATCAATTCATTTAATGCGCGCAATAATTCAGAATTGAAGATATCATTAATTATTTGAAGAGATCTTTAATTAAATTGTTGCGCGCATCAAATGAATTGATGATATCTGTAAATTTGGCGCTCCATAGAAGAGAGATAATTTATGTTAGCCTACACAACTGAGAAGCTCCAAGTGACGTCATAATAATCAAGTTTTATTTACTGTATATGATATCAATAAAAATACAACATGCACGCAATTATTTAAAAAAAATGTTGTTAAATTCATTTGAATTAAAGATATTATTCATTCAATATTCATGTGCGCAACAATTCAAACACGCATTATAAAAGTCCTTCCTGATGCAATATTATTTGTGATTTCCCGCGCTTGCACGTGGCTTCCTCTAGTATAAAAACACTAGTTGTAGCATATTCAAACCAAAATAAACCTTGTTTTTTATCAATTCATTATCTAGAAACCTAAAGTGAGTTGCTTCTATGTTTATTAGACACTGTCATTTCGTTATTGATAAGGAATGATTTGATATCGAAACAATATAATAAGATTTCTCAGATTTTATGATTGCACACTTTCTAACACAACCATGAATAGATTGACCGCCAATGAAAATCGCAAAGCATTACAAAGACAACAAAATCAAAGCCCCCGTTCGTAGAACCCTGGATCCGCCACCTGGCATATGAAAAATATACCCAAATTCCGTTTCCAAACCTATCCGAGTATTTTGTTTCGTCCCACCTACAGACATTTGGCGGCAAATTGCGACATTGTTTTTCACGGGATACTCGGAAACGGGAGAGACGGGTTAGGTTGGAAAGGAAAGGTATATTAAAGGTTGAGGGATATATGTTGAAGTTATAGTGCTACCGTTAGGACGAATGCAACTAGTGTATATTTGATTTATTACTCTCGTCATTTGACATTGTTTCTTAAGGGTAAGACTATAAATTTCGGACATAAGAATTAGGCCATTATAGTACTATGCCAAACAGCTAGATACGTTGAATTTTCACTGAAATTTTTTTTTTTTTATCGAAACTTTAATATTTTGCTCTAAGGAAAATAACCTTTTACAGATTTAGTGTGCATGGTATGTAAAAGAAAGATACAGTATCCCACCGTGTTTTCCCTATTCTAAATTATCTACAAAGATTTTACAAAAATTGATAATACTTTTTATTAGCTCACATGAGCCGAAGGCTTAAGTGAGCTTTTCTGATCAAAAGTTTGTCCGTTGTCTTTCGTCGTCGGCGTTGTCGTTGTAAACTTTTCACATTTTCATCTTCAGAACCACTGGGTCAATTTCAACCAAACTTGGCACATATCCTTGGGTGAAGGGCTTTCAAGTTTATTCTAATGAAGGGCCATGCCCCTTTCAAAGGGGAGATAATCACAGAAATGCCATATTAGGGTAGGGTCATTTTAAAATCTTAAGAACCACTGGGACAGAGGAGCCGACATTTACAGGAAAGCTTCCTGACGTAGTGCAGATTCAAGTTTGTTCAAATCATGGCCCCCAGAGGTAGGTTGGGGCCACAATAGAGGATCAAAGTTTTACATACAAATATATAGGGAAAATCTTTTAAAATCTTCTTCCTAAGAACCACTAGTACTGAGCCAGAAGAGCTAAGATTTACATGAAAGCTTCCCGACGTAGTGCAGATTCAAGTTTGTTCAAATCATGGCCCCCAGAGGTAGGTTGGGGCCACAATAGAGGATCAAAGTTTTACATACAAATATATAGGGAAAATCTTTTAAAATCTTCTTCCCAAGAACCAGAGCCAGAAGAGCTGAGATTTACATGAAATTTTCCTAACAATTTGTTAAAATCATGGCCCCCAGGAGTAGGTTGGGGCCACAATAGGGGATCAAAGTTTTACATAGAAGTATTTAGGGAAAATCTTTTAAAATCTTCTCAAGAACCAGAGCCAGAAGAGCTGAGATTTACATGAAAGCTTCCTAACAAGGTGTAGATTCAAATTTGTTAAAATCATGGCCCCCAGGAGTAGGTTGGGGCCACAATAGGGGATCAAAGTTTTACATAGAAATATTTAGGGAAAATCTTTTAAAATCTTCTCAACAAGAACCGATGAGCCAGAAGAGCTTAATTTTACATGAAAGCTTCCTGACACAGTGTAGATTCAAGTTTGTTAAAATCATGGCCTCTGTGGGTAGGTTGGGGCCACAAGGGAGGATCAAAATTTTACATACAAATATATAGGGAAAATGTTTAAAAATCTTCTCACTGAGCCAAAGAAGTTGTCATTTACAAGAAAGCTTTCTGACATAGTGCAGATTCAAGTTTGTAAAATCCATGGCCTCCAGGTGTAGGTTGGGGCCACAATGGGGACTAAGGCTTTACATGTAAATTTATATGGAAAGTCTTCAGATATGGGCCATGGTGACTCAGGTGAACGATGTGGCTGATGGGCCTCTTGTTAAGCTGACCTATTTGTTACCAAATCCAGAGACATAATAAAAGATGAGCAACTCCTATGGCGGCATGTTTACTGCTAAAATTTGTGACTGTCCCACCAGGGGCTTGTGTAGAAAAATCGAAATGCGTCCCCTATGAAAACGCCCCCTCCCCCAAAAAAACAACAAGGGAATGCGCCACTTTGCATGTACCCATTCGCTTCAACTGCCATTTTCTTGCTTAAAAAGTTTAATCTGAACACTTGTGCTATGTAATATCCCTAAATAAATGGGGTCATATATAAATATATTTATATAGGCGCCGTCGTCTGTCCGTCTGTTTCATTAGAAATTGATATAATTCATTGCCAATCTTCCTTTAGACAATGACTTTTGGATCAAGGTCTTTTAAGGTCATTTCGAAAAGATCAAGAACATTAAATTTCCTTGTTTCAACAGTTTTTAGGTCATCTGAGTAAACTCGGGTGACCTATTGCAATTGGTTGTCGTCGTGCATTTACAATGGAACATTTTTAACTTCTTCTTGATAACTACCAGTCCAATTCTTTGCAAATTTAGTATGAAGCATCTTTAGGACAAGGGGGTCATAAATTGTATATTTCAGGACTCCAGCACCCCTGGGGCCTTCAAGGCGAGGCCAAAATTGACCAATTTTCAATAAACTTGTTCTCAAGAACCACACACGTGTAAGAAAAACTAAATGCATGGTGATGTAGAGCAGGAAGACTTCTACTTAAATTGTAAATTTCATGATCCCCGGGGTAGGGGTTCTGACCCCAGGGTGGGCCAAACTTGTTATATAGTGTTAATGTGTAAAACAATTTGATAACATCACTTTTAGTGCTATTGATACTAAATTGAAACTAAATGAATATTTAAAAAGAACAGGTAGTCCTTTACCAAAATTGTAAATCCCAGGGGTTGGGGTTTTGGTATAAGGGTGGGGTCAAAATGGTCATTTATTACATGTGTGAACAAAGATATTTTTTAACTTCTTGATAACTATCATTCCAATTCTTTTCAAATTTGGAATGAAGCATCTTTGGAACAAGGGGGACATATATTGTAAATTTCATGATTCCTCACCCCTGGGGCCTTGGGGACGGGGCAAAAACTGCCCAAAATTGAAAAATGTTTAAATATCATGTTCACAAGAACCGTACATGTTTAAGAAAAACTAAATGCATTAAGATGTAAAGCAGGAAAGCTTCTACCAAAATTGTAAATTTCATGATCCCCGGGTAGGGGTTCTGACTCCAGGGTGGGTCAAACTTAGTATATTGTATAGTGTTTATGTGTAAGTTTGCTGATACTGTATAAAATCTAAATGCCTACTAAGGAATAGAAGAAAAAAGATGTCCAAAAAACGATGAATTTTACAACCCAGGGATTTGACTCTAGTCATATCTTATGTTTTAATGTTAATATACTTATTATATCAGTGTATGCACTTATGAGGGCATTGAAGTTGAAAGAACACATCTTGTTTTATACTTTTGCTGAATGTTGAAATTTAGTTTAGATATTCAGAACAGGAAATGTTTTCTAAATTTCATAGCCCTTGGGAGTAGTGATACTTTTAACTAGTACTCAGGTGACCGATTAGGCCTGTGGGCCTCTTGTTTTGTAGATTTCATAGCTCATGGGAGTAGTGATACTTTTAACTAGTACTCGGGTGACTGATAAGGCCTTTGCAGTGATTCAGATTGGCATCGGCAAATGGCCGATAAATATTGAAATTGGTCGACTAAAATTCTCCAGAAAGACCAACATGGCCTATGAAATTTTTGTTTTTCGGTCAGTTAGGTCGATCGTTTTTTATTGTTCATCGGCCACAGGAAAATAACCGCTATCTGTCTTGGTTTCTCATAATACAAGTACTCAATCGATCATTTGTAAAGAAGATTTTGATTGGGTTTTCGAAAAACTCCCGTCCAATCAAAATTACTTTAATAAAAAAATTAATTGTTGCCCCTGTTGATCTCGCTTGTGTTTGCAACAATCATCGGGGAACCAGTTTTGGAAAAAAATGGCTTCAAAGAAGAGAGTCCAGTTTGATGATCATGATTGGCAACAAACCCTATTAAACATATTTTCCGGTTGCGGTAGCTCAGTGCTTCGTAACTAAGAGGTCGTGACTTCGAGTCCCGATTGTGA
>NC_079166.1:48288724-48313724 GCF_947568905.1 Ostrea edulis | reverse complement strand
TGGTATCTGTGTGGTTATTACTATTGGTATTATTATTGGTATCTGTGTCGTTATTACTATTGGTATTATTATTGGTATCTGTGTGGTTATTACTATTGGTATTATTATTGGTATCTGTGTGGTTATTACTATTGGTATTATTATTGGTATCTGTGTCGTTATTACTATTGGTATTATTACTGGTATCTGTGTGTGGTTATTACTATTGGTATTATTATTGGTATCTGTGGTTATTACTATTGGTATTATTATTGGTATCTGTGTGGTTATTACTATTGGTATTATTACTGGTATCTGTGTGGTTATTACTATTGGTATTATTACTGGTATCTGTGTGGTTATTACTATTGGTATTATTACTGGTATCTGTGTGGTTATTACTATTGGTATTATTATTGGTATCTGTGTGGTTATTACTATTGGTATTATTATTGGTATCTGTGTGTGGTTATTACTATTGGTATTATTACTGGTGTCTGTGTCGTTATTACTATTGGTATTATTATTGGTGTCTGTGTGGTTATTACTATTGGTATTATTACTGGTATCTGTGTGGTTATTACTATTGGTATTATTATTGGTATCTGTGTGGTTATTACTATTGGTATTATTACTGTTATCTGTGTGGTTATTACTATTGGTATTATTATTGGTATCTGTGTCACACTTTAAAAGAAAAGCTTTAACCTTTGTTATATCGTTTGAACCAAAATTTAATATTTCGCATATAACTGCCACATGAAGAAACCTTTGTTTGGTACTAAGATTTTTGACCTTGTGACCTTGGACTTGGACCTACTTTTCAAAACCTTTAACCTGGGGTATATCTTTTGAACCAATAGGGATAGGGCTTTAATATTTTACATATTGATGCCTCATAAAGCAGCGATTTTTTTCTACCCACTGGTACTGGTACCGGTACCCACTCAATTGGGAAAAATAGCGTCAAAATCGAACAAATTGGGAATTTTCTACAAATGTATCTGCAAATGATTTCAACTAAAAGAAAAGAAAAAAGAGAACAAAACAAGAAGTAGTCATCTCTTTACAAACTTTTTTACGCTAATATTTGCTGTTGTGAGACATAAGGAATCGTCATAGGCTCGTTTTAGAATCGTCGTAGTTCTACAAAACACGTGCACTGCCATGATCTGTACTTTCGATTTAATACCGGAAGTGGACATTTTAGTTAATTTGTACAACGTTTCAGACTAAATAAATTACGATGTCAGCGGTCTATATTTCGGCAAGTAAATTGGGAATATTTAGTCTCAAAATTGGGAAAAATCAATGGTTTTTGACATTGGGAATGGTACCGTTTATCGGTACCAGTTATATAAGGAAAAAAATCGCTGTAAAGAGACCTTTGTTTTAATACATGACATTTGACCTAATGACCTTTGCCTTGAATTTTGACCTACTTCTCAAAACCCTGGGTTATATCTTTAATATTTTACATATTGATGCCTCTAAAGAGACATTTGTTTTAATACATGACATTTGACCTAATGACCTTTGCCTTGAATTTTGACCTACTTCTCAAAACCCTTGGTTATATCTTTTGAACCAAAAGCAGTGATTGGGAAGGTCATGCGCCCTGCGCCATAGTCCCATTCAGGTGAAAATTGGCACATTGAATTATCTAATCCATGCGCCAAAGTCCACATTTATTATCGATTGTAACTTAGTTTTTTTTCTCTAGAAGTGAATTGGGTACAACTTATTTTTATGCCCCCCTTTGAAAAAGAGGGGGCATATTGTTTTGCAACTGTCAGTCGGTCGGTCTGTAGACCATGTGTTGTCCGCTCAATATCTTGAGAACCATTCACTTGATAATAATGATATTTCATATGTGGGTTGGTTATGAGTGGAAGATGACCCCTATTGTTTTTCAGGTCAAAGGTCAAGAGTCAATCTACTCTGGACATAGGAATATAATGTCCGCTCAATATCTCGATAACCCTTTGCTTGAAAGACATCAAACTTGGCACACTGGTACATCCTAAGGAGATGACCCCTATTGATTTTGAGATCATATTGTCAAAGGTCAAGGGTCAAACTGGCATAGGAATATACTGACCATTCAATGTCTAGAGAACCCTTTGCTTGACAGACATCAAACTTGGTACACCAGTACATCTTCAGAAGAAAATGACCCCTATTGATTTTGAGGTCACATGGTCAAAGGTCAAGGGTCAAACTGGACATAGGAATATACTGTCCATTCAATATCTTGAGAACGCTTTGCTTGACAGACATCAAAGTTGGTACACTAGTACGTCTTCAGGAGAAGATGACCCCAATTGATTTTGAGATCACATGGTCAATGGTCAAGCATCAAACTGGACATAGTAATATACTGTCCACTCAATATCTTGATAACCCTTTTACTTGACAGACATCAAACTTAGTACACTGGTACATCTTCAGGAGAGGATGACCCATATTGATTTTGAGGTCAAAAGTCAATAGTTGAACTGGACATAGTAATATATTGTCTCCTATATTTTAAGAATTATTTGCTTGATTGACACGTACCAAACTTGGTACACTGGTACAGTATAAGGAGTAGATGACCCCTATTGAATTTTAGGTCACATGGTCAATTCACTCTTGACATAGGAAGATATTGTCTGCTTAATATTTTGAATTGATGATACTACTATCAATTAAATGATGTGTGTGTATAACCCTTTTCAATTTTGCACCATGGGGGGCATATGTGTTTTACAAACATCTCTTGTTTCATATTTAGATTCCCTATGAACAGGCCTTTGATATGGTATAAAAGTTTTGACCCAGTAACCTTGGCCTTTGCCCTATTTTCAAGACTTTTTAACTTTTTGAACTAATGGGATAGCTTAAGTAGAGTCATGTTTCCCGGCGAGCTATGTTGTCTTCTGACTACTCTTGTTTAATGTTACTTTAAAAAATTTAAATGCATAATTAATCAGCCATTTATGAAAACATCATTGGTAAATAGGTGGTGCACAAGATGCTGATACCGAGAACCAAGGAGATGGGAACATGGCATCAGAGGTTGAGCACATGGAAGAGGGGGAGATAGCAGAGGAGGACATTGATAGTCAGAGAGGCCCAGCAGAGGAGGACATTGATAGTCAGAGAGGCCCAGCAGAGGAGGACATTGATAGTCAGAGAGGCCCAGCAGAGGACGACATCGATAATCAGAGAGGCCCAGCAGAGGAGGACATTGATAGTCAGAGAGGCCCAGCAGAGGAGGACATCGATAATCAGAGAAGCCCAGCAGAGGAGGACATCGATAATCAGAGAGGCCCAGCAGAGGAGGACATTGATAGTCAGAGAGGCCCAGCAGAGGAGGACATTGATAATCAGAGAGGCCCAGCAGAGGAGGCATTGGACAGTAGAAATGTACAACCTGTCCCACAAAACAGTGAGGATGTCCATCTTGAGGAAGTAAAGTGTGAGTCCATTGACTATTTTTTGTCAGAGCTTTTCTGATCACCCATTGTCCATCCATCTCTCTGTCTTCCTGTAATCTTTTCACATTTTCACACACTTCTTCTCCAGAACCACTGGGCCAATTTCAAATAAACTTGGCGAAAAGCATCCTTGGGTTAGGGCTTTAAAGTTTGCTCAAATGAAGTGCCATGCCCTCTTCAAAGGGAGATAATCACTAAAATGCAAAATTAGGGTAGGGTCATTTAAAAATCTTCTTAATAACCACTGAGCCAGAAAAGCTGGAATTTATATGAAAGCTCCCTGACATAGTGTAGATTCAAGTTTGTTAAAACCATGACCCCTGAGGGTAGGTTGGGTCCACAATAGGGGATCATAGTTTTGCATACAAATATATAGGGAAAATATTCTCAAGAACCACAGGGCCAGAAAAGTTTATTTTTACATGAAAGCATCCTGACATAGTGCAAATTCAAGTTTGTTAAAATCATGGCACCTAGGGGTAGATTAGGGTCACAATAGGGGATCTAAGTTTTACATGCGAATAAATAGGGAGGTTCTTCTCAAAAAATCCATTTGGTCAGAGAAGTTTACATTTACATGAAAGCTTCCTGACATAGTGCAGATTCAAGTTTGTTAACATCATGACCCCCCAGGGTAGGATGGGGTTACAATAGGGGATCAAAGTTTTACATACAAATAAATGGGGAAAATCATTAATCTTCTCAAGAATCAATGGCCCAGGAAAGTTCAAGTTTATGCGAAAGCATTCTGACATAGTGCAGATTTAAGTTTGTTAAAATCGTGGCCCCTGGGGTAAGGATTGAGTCACAATAGGGAATCAAAGTTTTAAATGGGGAAAATATATGGAAAATCTTTAAAAATCTTCTTCTCAAAAACCACCGGACCAGAAAAGTTCAAATTTTCATGTAAGCTTCCTGATGTATTGCATATTCAAGCTGTAAAAAGCATGGCCTGTGAGGGTAGGGTGGGGCCACAATAGGGGATCAAAGTTTTCATACTAGTATTTAGGGGAAATCTTAAAAAAAATCTTTTCAAAATTGACAAGGCCAGAAAAGTGGAAAATTACATGAAAGCCTCCTTACATAGAGTAGATCCAAGTTTGTGCAAATCGAGGTCTCAGGGGATAGGATAGGCCACAATAGTTGTTCAAAGTGGTATATTTTGATATATAGAGATAATCTTTAAAAATATCTCTTGAACTATTTACAGCGGTTTTTCCCCTTACATAACTGGTACCGATAAAAGGTACCATTCCCAATACCAAAAACCATTGATTTTCCCCAATTTTGAGACTAAAATTTTCCAATTTACTTGCTGAAAAATAGACCGCTGACATCGTAATTTACTTAGTCTGAAACGTTGTACGAGTTAATTAAAATGTTCACTTCCAGTATTAAATCGAAAGTACAGATCATGGCAGTGTGCGTGTTTTGTAGAGCTACGACGATTCTAAAACGAGCCTACGATGATTCCTTATGTCTCACATCAGCAAATATTATCGTAAAAAAGTTTGTAAAGAGATGACTACTTCTTGTTTTGTTCTCTTTTTTAGTTCACCAGAGCCAAAGGCTCAAGTGAGCTTTTCTGATCAAAATTTGTCCGTTGTCTGTTGTCGTCGACGTCGTAAACTTTTCACATTTCCATCTTCTTCTCAAGAACCATTGGGCCAATTTCAACTAAACTTGTCACAAAGCATCCTTGGGTGAAGGGCTTTCAAGTTTGTTCAAATGAAGGACCATGTCCCTTTCAAAGGGGAGATAATCACAAAAATGCAAAAATAGGGTGGGGTCATTTAAAAATCTTCATGAAATCTTCATGACATAGTGCAGATTTAAGTTTGTTCAAATCATGGCCCCCGGGGGTTGGATGGGGCCACAATAGGGGATCAAAGTACAGTCAAACCTGTATTAAGAGACTGTCCAATGGAGAATGGAAAAAAGGTCACATATGACAGGAGGTCTCTTAATACAGGTTGCCTATTTTCTACAGTTAATGGATAAAAGTTCGCAAATAATTTGTACAATGGAGAAAATGACTACATGTATCTGGAATTTATCATTAAGAATATCAATTACGGTTTTAATAGTTGTAAAAAAATTAATAATACACTGTAGTTAAAAATCTAGAATACAATGTGTTGTATCATGATTTTTTATTCATCAAAATTTACATTTAACCCTAGTAGCGCTGAACCCGGAATCTTCCGGTAAACAAACACATGTGTTCTGAGCTGACCCCGGAATACTCCGGTTGACAACAAGGTCGAATATAACTTATTTATAGATCGTATTTATAGCTATCCAATACGTGTAAAGATATAAAAACATCTCCTTATTTGGAAGTAGAAATCATTAAACCAAATCATTCCATGACATCAGCTCAAATTTGATTGGTTCGTTTAAAAATAGGTGCGAAAGACGAAGGTGAAATTTGTGTTAGTCAAAATGGCGGCGTTTTTACCACAGCATGAAAATTTCTTTAATGAGCTCTTTAACGATGGTGAAAGTGATGAGGAATTCGAGGGATTTTTACCCGAAGATATTCCTGATAGCAGTGATGATGAAGAAGAAGACTGTGCATTTAATTTCATGGAGAATTGGCGTGACGGTGATCGTCCGAGAGTTGACTTGGGCTTTACAGGTGTACCTGGCCTGCGATCGCATTTGCCTGAAGATCAACATTCACCTCTGGACTTCGTGGGTTTATTTATCAACGAAGATGATTTTCAGACAATGGCCAATGAAACAAATTGGTATGCAGACCAGTTTCTTCAAGAAAATGGCAACAACTTGAAACAAACGTCCAGATTTCGGAACTGGGTCGCAACAACGATGGAAGAAATGAAAGTGTTTTTCAGGCTGATAATTGCAATGGGTCTGGTAGTTCAGCTGGAAGTTTCCGAGTACTGGACAACCTCCGAATTGAATTCTACTCCATTTTTTCCTTCAGTGATGCCTAGAGACAGGTTTTGGCTATTGATGAGTTTTTTTCACCTGGCAGACAACACATTACAGGTAAGACGAGGGATGCCGGGATTCGACCCACTGTATAAGCTAGGGACATTATATAAGAACATCATCCATCGTTTTGGCAACGTATTTACCCCCCATCAGCAACTATCATTAGATGAAGGTATGGTCCCATGGCGTGGAAACTTATCATTCCGAGTATACAACCCAGACAAGCCCAAAAAATACGGAATTAAAGCCTACATGATTTGTGACTCTGTGACTGGATATTGTACGAAATTCAAACTGTACACTGGAAAATCTGAAATACCACGCAAGTGAAAATGGTGCTACATATGATCTAGTGATGGACATGATGCGTGGATATTTTGGACAGGGATACATATTGTACATGGACAACTATTACAGTTCACCAAAATTGTATGTGGACTTGTTTAGTCGTGGTTGTGGTGCAACCGGCACACTTCGTGTAAACCGAAGGGGAATTCCTCAACGCATCAAAGACAGAAGAGTTGACAAGGGTCACGTTTTTTCAATGAACAATAATGAACTCTTGCTTGTGAAATACCATGACAGGAAGATTGTTTACCTTATGTCCACTATTGAAGAAGCCACAAAGCAACCGACTGGCCGTGTGATGCCGAGGACAGGTGAACCCATCGAGAATCCGTCCATCGTAAATTCTTACAATAAATATATGGGAAGTGTTGATCGTTCTGATCAGATGGTTTAGTATGCAACATTTAGTGCTAGAACACTGAAGTGGTGGAAGCGAGTAATTTTCCATGTTGTATCATTAGCAGTTTTGAATGCCTATCTCTGCTACAAGTCGGTGACTGTAAGAAATCCCATGCTGCATAGAGTTTTCCGGAAAAAACTGGTGGCCGAGTTGATAGCTATCGTCAACAAGGATAACGTTCCAGGAATGAAGACCAAACCTGTAGGGTGACCAAGTACTGCTGCTGAGCCCATCATGAGACTACAGGTTCAAGTACTGCTGCTGAGCCCATCATGAGACTACAGGTTCAAGTACTGCTGCTGAGCCCATCATGAGACTACAGGTTCAAGTACTGCTGCTGAGCCCATCATGAGACTACAGGTTCAAGTACTGCTGCTGAGCCCATCATGAGACTACAGGTTCAAGTACTGCTGCTGAGCCCATCATGAGACTACAGGTTCAAGTACTGCTGCTGAGCCCATCATGAGACCACAGGTTCAAGTACTGCTGCTGAGCCCATCATGAGACTACAGGTTCAAGTACTGCTGCTGAGCCCATCATGAGACTACAGGTTCAAGTACTGCTGCTGAGCCCATCATGAGACTACAGGTTCAAGTACTGCTGCTGAGCCCATCATGAGACTACAGGTTCAAGTACTGCTGCTGAGCCCATCATGAGACTACAGGGACAGCACTTTCCAAGTACTGCTGCTGAGCCCATCATGAGACTACAGGTTCAAGTACTGCTGCTGAGCCCATCATGAGACTACAGGGACAGCGCTTTCCAATGAAGATCATAGCCATGGGAAAGAAAAAAAACATCTCTCGTGCATGTGTTGTATGTTCCGTCGCTGAACGACAGAGACTTGAGCGCATCGGAGAAAAACGAAAGCGCACCAGAAAGGAATCCAGTTACCAATGTGACAACTGCAAGACTGCTCTGTGTGTGGATCCGTGCTTTCGTATCTACCATACATACAAGGACTTTATTGGTGCATACAAATCTCTTTCCAGTGCAAACGAACACGATGAATAGATTTACCTACACAGGTGTGCCAACCAATTGGACTTAATATTGAAGTGTGTGATATGTGAATAGATGTCAACTTAACTTGAAATGATATTTTATTATGAAAATTATAAATACCATCCACATGTTGTTACCTGTGCATTACCTGTATAATATTCTAGCAATTAATTGAATTATATTTATTGTATTTTTATGAAAAAACTTATAATCTGTCATTTGAACCATATTTACTGTATTCTCATGAATAAACTTTAAAAATTTCAGATTAATTACACTTTTTTTATTTTACCTGTATTTTCCTGCAAATTACCTGCAGTAGACATGAAAAAGTTGACATTTTACCTCAATATTAATAAACTTCAGACATTCCTGAACATTTTGGTATGTGATTTGACTATATTACCCTGAAAACCTGCATAAGAAAACAATATGCAAAAGCACCCTTCTTTTTTTATTGAGTTCCCCAAAAATATTCAGCTGACAGCACTATTTCTATGTATTTAATACAGCGCTACTAGGGTTAATCTATTTAAGAATGATAAACTTTGCATGCATTTCATATTACACATTTACATGCATGAGATTTAAAAATTATTTATGAACTGCATGTAAATTTTCTAAAACTTATAAACACTGTAGTAAAGGGTATTTATGTATAGCCTACTTGTACCGTGTAACTAAAAAATGCAATGCTTGTGGTAAGGAAGCAAATGGTGAAGTGTTGCGTCTCCTTTTGTACAATACATGCTGGAAATATGTTATTCAATTTGAGAAACATTAAATAAATCACAATATCCATTATACATGCACAGCAAATATTTTAAGCTTTGAACTAATGCAGGCAACTTTCTTGAACTCGGACGTGTCAAATACTCGGCATGTCGAAATGAGCCGCTAGTTCCGGTCATTATTCTGGAAATCTCGAGTATCTCATGCAGGAAAACTGTGAATACTCCGTTTAAAATTTCAGTCCTAAGCACAATATTTACCTGATTTATATCGCAATCGGGCAAATGTTTTACTCTGTTGAACATAATGGTATAACAAGTGGTAGATTTTCATTTCCGATCTAGCCTAACGGGCACTTAAAGTTTGTCAAAATTCACACCTTCAAATACACCGGCTTTGATTAACACACGACCCTGCATGTTGACAGCTTGGGTATAATAATTTATTCAGAGGGCCGACTAAACAAGATCATCGCCAAACTGTGCATATTAAAACGAAAGTGTTAGGGGCGATAATTCCCAGAATAGTCGTGCGCTTGAAAATGAAAGTGTTAGGGGCGATAATTCCCAGAATAGTCGGCTCAACCGAAATCGAAAGTAGTAATCATGTTGTAATCGAAAAATGTGCAGTCGTTAAATAGAGGTAAAATTTCGTGAAAATACACGAAAAGGTTGTAAAAATCATGGTCGTTGGTCGCGTCAGACAGGTGGTCGTTTAATACAGGTACAATATATAGAGCAACATCTTGGGGGAGAAACTTTTTATGGTCACATACGATAGTGAGTCGCTGAATACAGTGGGTCGCTATGGCAGTTTTGACTGTATATAGGATAAATCTTTAAAAATCTTCTCAAGAACGACTGAGCCAGAAAAGCTGAGATATACATGAAAGCTTCCTTATATAGTGCAGATTCAAGTTTGTTCAAATCATGGCCCCCGGGGGTTGGATGGTGCCACAATAGGGGATCAAAGTTTTACATACAAATATATAGGGAAAATCTTTAGATGTGAGCCAAGTGACTCAGGTGAGCGATGTGGCCCTTGGGCCTCTTGTTTTTCTTTTCTTTTAGTTCAAATCATTTGCCGATATATTGGTAGAAAATTCCCAATTTGTTCGATTTTGATGCTATTTTTCCCAATTGAATGGGTACTGGTACCAGTATCAGTGGGTAGAAAAAAATCGCTGATTTAAGCTAGGGCTCTTATACTTTGTATATACATTTATTTTTTTTACAGAAAAACCTTTCATGTGATGGAATGGTGTGATTTTGTGACCTTCACCTTGAAGTTTGACCTACTTTAAAATAAAATTCTGACCTATACAATATGTCCTGAAATCTTGTATACATGTTTCATGTGGCAATTTCATTTCATATTATGATCTTTGACCTTGTGACCTTGAACTTAAAAAGTTTTACCTACTTTTAAGAAATCATAACTTATCAAATGTATTCGGAACTATTTAAGGTGGGGATTTCATATTTTGCATATAAATTCTCTATGGCAAGACCTTGTACATAATGAATGGTGTTTGATCTTGAAGTTTGACCTACTCTTTAAAAAAATCCCTGACCTATTCAATATCTCCTGAACCATTTAAGGTAGGGCTTTCATAGTTTGTATGAGTAAAATTTTATACGTTTTAAGTGTAAAGCATTAGCATGAAATTGTTTTCTCCTAGTTGTTCGCTTTTCCAAATGGTGACATTATGTTTTTCTGTCTCAATATCTTATGAACACCTCTTCTCCTATATGGGTTATGTGATAGACCTGAATTTTTATACAATGCTTCATTGCCATTTGTAGATGTGCATATTGTAGGGAAAGGAGGATCCAATTATTTTCCTAAATGTTTGTATATTGGATCTAAGAGGGGTGGAGGATGTAAAATAGTTTGTGAACACTTCTCCTCCTATATGGTTTATCTGATGATTTGAAACTTTGACAATGCTTCATTGCCATATTTATTGGATGGGAGGATCCAATTATTTTCCTTAAAGTTATAGTGGATCTAAGAGGGGTGGAGGATGTAAATAAAATAGCTTATGAACACTTCTCCTATATGGCTTATCAGATAGATTTGAAACTTTGTGCAATGCTTCATTGCCATTTATAGATGTGCATATTTATTTGTGGGATGGGAGGATCCAATTATTTTCCTAAAAGTTATAGTGGATCTGATAGGGATGGATGTGGATGATATTTAAATAGCTTGTGCACACTTCTCCTTTATGGCTTATCTGATAGACTTGTAATTTTGTATAATACTTCATTGCCATTTGCAGATGTGCATATTGTAGGGACAGGGGGATCCAATTGTAATTTTCTTCAAAGTTATAGTGGATCTGAGGGGTGGAGGGTGTAAAATAGTTTGTGAACACTTCACCTATGTGGGTATGGGAGTTCATAATGTCTGTTCCTGCTCATGCTATCTCCTCCATACCATGCAGTACATTAAGGGGGTTGGGTGGAGGTTTCATTTAGAGCACTTCCAATTTGGGGATTTGGGGAGACATTAGTTTTTAGGTCACCTGAGTAAAATCAGATGACCTATTGCAATTAGTTGTCGTCCGTTGTCGTCTGTCATGTGTTAACAATTGAACATTTTAAACTTCTTAATAACTACCAGTCCAATTCTTTTCAAATTTGGTATGAGGCATCATTGGGACAAGGGGGACAAAAATTTTAAATTTCAGGACTCCAGCACCCCTGGTGCCCTAGGGGTGGGGCAAAAGCTGTCCAAAATTGACCAATTTTCGAAAATCTTCTTATCAGGAACCACACACATATAAGAAAAACTACATGCATAGTGATTTAGAGCAGGAAGGTCTCTACTAAAATTGTAAATTTCATGATATCCCCCCCCCAGGGCGGGGCCAAACTGGGTATATAGTGTTAATGTGTAAAACACTTAAATAACATCTTCTTTAGTGCTATTGATACTAAATTGAAACTAAATAGATATTTAGAAAGTACAGGTAGTCTTTTTACCAAAATTGTAAATTTGATGATCCTAGGGGTAGGGGTTTTGGTATCGGGGTGGGACCAAAATGGTCATTTATTAAATGTGTGAACAATAGATATTTTTAACTTCTTGTTGATAACTATCATTCCAGTTCTTTTCAAATTTGGTATGAAACATATTTGGAAGAAGGGGAAGATAAATCGTAAATTTTATGATTTCTGCACCCCTGGGGCCATAGGGGCAGGGCAAAAAACTGCCCAAAATTGACCAATTTTCAAAGATCTTCTCAAGAACCACACACATGTAAGAAAAACTAAATGCATAGTGATGTAGAGCAGGATGGCCTCTACCAAAATTGTAAATTTCATGATCCCCAGTGTAGGGGTTCTGACCCCAGGGTGGGGCCAAACTTGGTATATAGTATGTGTGTGCAAGTTTGCTGATACTTTATAATAGGAATGGCAGAAAAGCAAGGATGTACAAAAAATGGTGAATTTCATATATCTTTGATGTTTTAATGTTAATACAAGGTCTATTATTTAAAGCCTCTTCATCAGTGTATGCACTTTTGAGGGCAGTGAAGTTTTAAGAACATATCTTGTTTATACTGTTGCTGAACATTAGAATTTAGCTTAGATATTCAGAACAGAAATTTGTTTTTTAGATTTCATAGCCTATGGAAGTAGTGATACTTTTTCACTGGTATTCAGGTGACCGATAAGACCTGTTGGCCTCTTGTTCATTAAAAACAATCTCTCGTTTTTAGCTCACCTGAGCCTCTAGTGAGCTTTTTTGATCAAAATTTGTCTGGTGTCGGTGTCGTCCTTTTAAACTTTTCACATTTTCATGTTCTTCTCCAGAACCACTGGGCCAATTTCAACCAAATTTGGCTCAAAGCATCTTTGGGTAAAGGACTTTCAAGTCTGTTCAAATGAAGAGTATGCGCCCTTCAAAGGGGAGATAATCACAAAAATGCAAAATTAGGGTAGGGTCATTTAAAAATCTTCTTAAGAACTATTGAGCCAAAGAAGTTGACATTTACATGAAAGCTCTTACATAGTGCAGATTCAAGTTTGTAAAAATCATGGCATCCAGAGGTTGGTTGGGGCCACAATAGGGACTAAGTTTTACATGCAAATATATATGGAAAGTCTTCAGATATGGGCCAAGGTGACTCAGATGAGCGATGTGACCCATGGGCCTTTTGTTTATTTTTCGTAACTGAACATTTTTTGTAACATTGGTGGCCAAATCAAAATTTTCATTGCAGTGTTATAATGGGACTGTACATGGGTATAATTTTTGTATACAATGAAAGTATGTTTTTTGCATGTACAGTCAACTCTCGATAAACCGCCACCTTTTGTTCTTTTGAATTTATGGCGTGATAACGAATTTGGCAATGAATTGAATTTCCATCATCTTGGGGAGAAAGACTTCCTATTCTTGAATATGCAAGAGTTATCTTTCCTTTACATACAAAAAATCTCGGAATATTTTTTCGAATTTTCTAACATTATAACATGATTTGAATAGTTTTATCAATAATAAGGCTTCACTCAAACAATACACATACAAGACACATATAGACAGTATGTTCCAAGTTATTTATAAAACATGTCCAGAGTCAGTATTTAGTGCACTGCATGGCTGTTTCCAGGCAGGTAAGCTGTCATTAACTGGACACTCGGATATCAACAAGAATTTCATCCTTTGCAGCCAAGATGTCACCTATTGTCCTCCTTTTTTTGTGGACTTTTTCCATAATACGGTAGAATAATTGGGGATTTCTTGTTGTGTACATTTTGGATGGTTTCCATGGTATGTACACTGTGTAATAATTTGCTTATTTTCTTTGAAAGTCAACAGAAACCTCTTTCGTGGGGAAACCATAGCTAAAGTGAAATATTTTTCTAAAAGGTAAAAACAACAAGACAACAGTTCATATTAAGTGATTATCTTGTTTGTTTAATACTGGGATCCTACGCCGGAGATCGATATTGACTGATTTTCCGCATCACTTATCACGTGCACCTATGGCGGTTTATCGAGAGAATTAACACTTTGAAATAGACTTTAGTAATTAAAACACCATGGCAAATGGCGATAGTGAATTTGGCGTTTTAACGAAAATTTTAAGTAATATGAAAACCATTCTTAGAAAATGCAGCTTATAATGAAAATGGCAAGGAATTGGGTGGCAATGATTTGAGAATTAATTGTACACATTTTTTCTAACGCCTGTACACAATTATTAAATACCAGGCATGTCCTGCTATTCACTTTACAAGCTGTGTTTGTGTTTTTCTTTTGGATTTTGATTTTAGGTAGGAGAATGGTTCTTTATGGTAAGACCTCATTATTTTGTGATATTTGACCTTGTGATTTTGACCTGTAAGTTTGATCTGCTTTAACAAAAATCTTGCCCATCTCCTGAACTATTTTAAAAGAGCTTTCATATTCTGTTTATAGATTTTTTTATTGCAAGATAGAGCTTTCATATTCTGTATATAGATTTCTTATTGCAAGTTCTTTATATCACCATGATCAATGACCTTGCGACCTTGGTCTTATCCAGAACAGCAAGATCGTATAAGCCATATTGGTGTTGACATGTGATTTCATTTTCAGTTATGTTGTGATCCTTTTACCTGACATAGAGCAGATTCAAGTTTTGTTAAAATTGTGTCCACGGGTAGGGTTGAACCAAAATAGGGGATCAAAGTTTTTACATACAAATATACAGGAAAAAATCTTTTTAAACCACTAGGCCAGACAAATTGTCATGGCAGCCTTCATTGTCATCATCAGAAATCCACAGTTGGTCGGACTTCTTTTACCTCCTGTGGGACACAATGCCGATATTTTCACATAAATCATTAAAATGCATGACCTTACATGACCTATCGAGGATCAATGGGTATCGCTCCCAAGTATCCCTGGAACTCTTCAGAGTCAGCAGTAATTGCGGCGCCCATGAAAGTGTGTGTTTTGTTAAGTCACCATCGAAGACAAAGATCGGGGTTACAGGGTCTGTCTTCAAAAAAAAAAGTGCCTAAACTTTCACCCAACAGATGCATCATTTTTGTGCAGCCTTTGTACGAATGAATTAAATCGGGTTTGCAAACTCAATGAGTCAATGGTCACAAAAGTGGACCAGATAAAGGAAGAAAGAGATAAGTTGTTAGGTATGTTTATATTTTGAATAAAATTAATTTCAAAACAAACTGACAAAGCAGTTTTAATTTGTTAAGCATCTTGCTGAAAGCTTTGTACCTTGTCCAACTTGAAAGTATAGTCAAAATCTTTGCTTCTAAAGCCATGTTTTTCTGTGCTCCCGAACACTGGAAATAAAGGGCTTTTTTATTGGTTGAATATTGCAATAAGGAATGGTAAAGTGACCAATCATAAAGAAGCCAAGATGCACCTTTCAGCAGAAATATCAGCATTGTGTCCCACGGAAGGTAAAAGAAGTGTGAGTTGTCCATAGGTTTCTGGCAATGGGCAGCTTCAAGTTTGTTAAAATGATGGCTTTTCCCTATATAATTTTCATGTAAAACTTTTGTGGTCCTACCCTACTCCCAGGGACCATGATTTTAATAAACTTTAATCTGTACTATGTCTGAAAGCTGCCATGTGGTGACAATGCAAGAATTCAGCAATAGAAGGCGTCAACCTTGTGCAGACTTTTCTGAGCTGTAAATTACTGGATTTTACAAGGGGTGGATCTTTAGCTCTCTGGTCTGTCCCAATATTTTGCCCAGAGAGCAACAGATCTGCAGCTACCCTACTGGGATACCTGTGTAACAGAATAGCTTCAAATATTTACGATGAATTTGCAATATGTAATGATTTATAATGAATTTTACAATGCTGAAAACCTTTCCTCATGGGTTCGTTTTGTTCTATTAGCAGATCCAGTAGAGGACCAATGTACAGGCTCAAGCATCATAGTGAAAGAAAAGAAGAAAGAAAAGAAGAAAGACAAGAAGAAAGACAAGAAACCAAAGGGAATGGACGACTCATTTATGCCGTTGTTCTCGTACCCTAGAAAACCTGTCACTTATGTGCAAAGTCCTATTAGAGCCACCCCATTCGAATCTTGTGGAAAATATGAAGATGAGGAGGTGACAGATTCATTAGGCAATAAAGTAATACGAAAAAAACTTGCAAAAAAAAGTACTACTAGAGAACAGGCATTGGCCAAGTTGAGATCTTTAATTCCAGACCATAGATGGAAAGAATTAACTAACACCGAAAAGTCAGACAACAAAGTCGCAGGGATTGTAGTTTCCGAGGAAATTGAACAACAATCTGAGCAAGTTTTATCAGAAGTGAAAAACAAAACAGAAACTGAAGTTCAGGAGGCCAGTATGATTATTTCTGAGGAGGATACTTTTTTAAATTCGGCAGATGTTACATTGAAAGAGTCACAGGCTGGAGGGGATGATGGGAAAAAAGAAATCTCCTGTGAGCAAGAGAGATATGGGATTAAAGTTTCTGAGATAGAAGAGGAGGAGAATAATGAAGGTTATTTGTCTACTCTGTCAATTTTTCAAAAACTTATTTGATTTCTTCTTAAAATTGCATGTCCAATTTAGACCAAATTTCTTGAATTAGGGCCTATTCAACTTAATTAGTAGATTATCATCCAGGGTCACCAAAAAGTATGGAGCGGGTCATCGTCGCAAACCACGGGTTATTGTTTCATTTCTATTTCACAAACCGAAATGAAACAATAACCCGTGGTTTGCGACGATGGGAGCGAGTGGGAGATTTTATTTTTATTTTCTGAGAAAAAATATTAATGTTAAACGAGTTTTTGTCGACAGAAGTGCATCATTTAATGCTAGATGGATATCGATCTATGCTTATTTCACAGATAAATTCTAGGTTAAGCTTTAATTTCAAACGCAGAAGAT
Source organism: Ostrea edulis (assembly GCF_947568905.1). Taxonomy (NCBI): domain Eukaryota; kingdom Metazoa; phylum Mollusca; class Bivalvia; order Ostreida; family Ostreidae; genus Ostrea; species Ostrea edulis. The sequence continues at coordinate 48,296,931 of NC_079166.1, read as the reverse complement.
GTGAAGAACATTAATCCCTTCCTTTCATTTATGCCCGTAAGAACATGAGAAATTAAGAAAACCATATCTATTTTCTTCATATGGCTTTTAATGTTATACCAGAAATATAAACAAGAAGTAAAAATACCGGAGTCGGACTTGAAAATTTTCCAGAAATCGCAATTTTCGCAAAATAAAAAAAATTCTGGGCGGGCCGATTTTTGAAAGGCAGGCGGTGATGATAATATCAATTAAGTTGAAATTTTCATTGTAATAAAGATAAAAAAGAAACCTGTTTTAAAAATCACAACAGCTGAACAATGGCAAGGTCAAGGTGACATAAGGATGAGGATATGTTGTAGATTAAAAATTGTTCAAGGCATTACCCTGGGGCAAAGGGCGTGGTCTCGAGGTCACTTCAAAGTTGACCTAAATTTATATTTCCTTAAATCTTTGATATTTTAGTCATTATAAGGACTAGGATCATCAAATTTTGACAGTTGATGAATCTTAGGACCTTGTGTCAAGTTGTCTCAAAAGTAGGTCACGGTGACCAACTTTTTGAATTTTGCAGGTATTTATTTTAAAATTAATTTTGATGCATATCTTGGACACTTTGAAGCCTATGATCATCAAAACTTGTCAGTTGGTGGATCATGGGACCTTGAAATGCGTCAACTGAAAAATAGGTCACCGTGACCTTTCTGAATTTTATGGCTTATCATTTATAGATATATTTTAAGTTGTTATTTCAAATACCGAGAGGTTTAGAATCATCAAATCTTGTAAGTTGATGCATCTTGAGGCCTTGAAACATATTTATAAAAAAGTAGGTCACAGTGACCTACTTTTTGAATTTTACAGATATTCAAATTTCACATTTTCAATTTTAGATGCATATTTTGGGCACTGTAAAACCTAGGATCATCAAACTTTGTCAGTTGATGCGTCTTCAGTCTTCGGTTTGTGTCGACCAAAAAGTAGGTCACCGTGACCTACTTTTGGTATTTGACAGCTAAATTACTATATTTCAGACACTATTTGACCTACAATTATCAAACTTTGTCAGTTGATGCATCTTGAGTCTTCGGAGTGTATCGACCAAAAAGTAGGTCACTGTGACCTACTTTTGGCATTTGACAGTTATATTTATATATTTCAGTCACTAATTGACCTACAATCATCAAACTTTGACAGTTGATGCATCTTGAGTCTACGGAGTGTGTCGACCAAAAAGTAGGTCACCTTGACCTACTTTTGGAATTGGACGGCTATATTTATATATTTCAGATACTATTTGACCTACAGTCATCAAACTTTGTCAGTTGTTGGGTCTTGCATGTTCGAAGGGTTTCGACCAAAAAGTAGATCACCTTGACCTACTTTTGGAATTGGACACCTATATTTATATATTTCAGATACTATTTGACCTACAGTCATCAAACTTTGTCAGTTGTTGGGTCTTGCATGTTCGAAGGGTTTCGACCAAAAAGTAGGTCACCTTGACCTACTTTTGGAATTGGACGGCTATATTTATACAATTCAGATACTATTTGACCTACAGTCATCAAACTTTGTCAGTTGTTGGGTCTTGCATGTTTGAAGGGTGTTGACGAAAAAGTAGGTTACCTTGACCTACTTTTGGAATTGGACGGCTATATTTATATATTTCAGATACTATTTGACCTACAGTCATGAAACTTTGTCAGTTGATGGGTCTTGCATGTTCGGAGTTCGTTGACCAAAAAGTAGGTCACCATGACCTACGATTGGAATTTGACAGCTATATTTCAATATTCAGATACTAATTGGCTTAAAATCATCAAACTTTCTCAGTTGATATTTCTTGGGTTCTCAAAATGTGTAAACCAAAAAGTAGGTCACATTGACCTACTTTTTTTGAATTCTTAGGATTTAACTAAAGATTTAGAATACTAAGAGGCTAAGAATAGAAATGGTGGGGTTGTATAATTTATTAGAAAAGCGATTCTAGGCCCTTGGGCTTCTTGTTGAAGTTAGAAGTATTGCAGAAAGAGGTTATGAAAATATGAAAAATTGTACACAAAAATTGCATATTAATCAAAATATTTGTTTTATAATACATTCACAATGTATGTTCTATTATACTGTAACTTATTTCTATAATGTACCCTGCTTGATAAAACAATGTGTTTGCATGCATAAAATTTAATAACAATTTCAGAAGGAGCTGCTTCTCATCCCTCTGTTACAACTACAGATGCAGATGTCGTTCCCATTGGGGAAGGCAGGAACTATCTAGAGTTTGTTCTCCAGAAAACAGCTGAAGGGGAGGTAGTACCAGCCAAATATCTCATTTATAGACTGGGCATGCTTAAGTTGGATCCGAAAATTGTGGAGTCAGCCATACTAGACCAGTATAACATTGCTGTCAAAAAAAAGGTAATTGTTTGTGTGTGGAGGTTGAATGAATAGCAACATGCTGAGGGTGTTGCCAAGGCAATACTTTTACCAAATGGTATAGGCAAATGCAGAATATGAATTGCATAAAAAGTACCATATTAGCTAAATTTGCTGCCAAAGAGGATTTTCTGATGATTTCTGACCTTTCAAATTCAGTCTGATTTTCACTTGTACAAGTGTATTTGTGATTAACACGTGTGCATGTGTGTGATATATATTTATAATTATTTTTACATAAATATCTGCATCTCAAGGTCCGATCTTGTCTTCTAATTTCGTTTAAGGTAGTACCAGACAGGTATAGAACAATTTTCTTACACCATATATGAGGTTTTTAGCCGAGTTGCGTAGCAAATCTCGTCTTTTAAATTGGTGAAGGATGGGCATCCAGTCGGGCGGGCGGCGTCCACAATTACCTTGTCCGGTCTCTAACTTTCATACTTTTTGGTGCATCTTTGTGAGACTTGCATAACATGATCACATCCGAAAGAGGAAGGTTCCTCTTTATTTTGAGGTCCAAAGGTCAAGGTCTCTTTTTCGCTATATACTGTAGATTTGAGCTTGCCTCTTTTATACAAGTACTTGCTGGTGCATGTTTATCAGACTTCAAATCCTGATGACATTCAAGATTCATGTTGCTTTTGAAATCCAAAGGTCAAGGTCATTATCACACTAAATACCTATTGCGGCCATTCAAAGCTTCATACTTATAAACTATATTAAATACGTGCATGTTTTTACTTCGTGAATGCAAGCGTGCATAATTTTCCGAACTAAATCTGCGTAAATTTGATAAAGTTGATACAGTTGTATTGCGGTGAAAGTTCTGTGTTTTCCCCCGTATCCAACAAGTGGCAGATAACAGGTATGTATTGTCTCATTATTTTATAAATGACAAGTGATATCAATCAATGTATTTAATTATACCTGAGCTATTCGTACATGTAATAGTTTGACTGTTTTAAACTTTGAAAATATTATCAATAAGTATTTTGCATTACAGCTACATTCGATGTCCAGCTGATAAATCGTCAGAGTTCACTGCAAAACTTTCTGCAAATTGATTTATTTACATTACTATGAAAGGCGAAGATAATGAACAGTAATATACAGCTTACTCCACTTATATTGAAGTCGCTTATTTTGAAATATCGGTTATTTTGAAGTAAAACAAAATCAGTCTCTTATTTTCTTTGCATTAAAATATTGGTTAAATTGAAATCGCTTATATTAAAATATCACTTATTTTGAAATCAATTATCGGTCGGCTGAGTAGATTTTGTTTTGTTTTATAACGGCTATATCCAAGTCGCCTGCGATTATAGTCGTCCAGGTTGGTGGCTTCATTATTACACAGGTAGGTGTCAGTTGATTGGCTTCCCATGGATTACTTTTAATTGCATGTTTTTATAGGAATAAAATAACAGTGGGGTATAATCACTCCTTAACAGCTTGATGACAGGATCGTTTGTCAAATTTGACCTCCACACAAAAAAGGAAAACTTTTTGGACATCCAATACAAATTAATAACTGCAAGAGGTATAAGAATTTGAAATCAAAATCCGAAATGACAATTTTGCTTAAGTAATTTCAAACACCTTACTGCTATCACAGTGCATTAAAAATAGTTTTTGCAAGACTGGGTTCACATTAAAATCTCCGAATATTTAGTCTATAACATCTGACGCAGACAACGACAATGTCTTTAAAGACATCATGATGCCACTTGCTTATGTTAGTGAACTTTATATTTTAAAAACCCAACTGGTCCTGAAATTCTGATGGCACTAGTCTAGACATACATGTGTGTCAAATGTTTTCATGGCGATCGTTTCAAGGGAAGAACTTACTTCCGATATGATATACATGTACGTACTGCAAGGGAACTATCAGCGAAGAGAGCAAAAACGAAATTCCGGATGTAAATGTGACGTACAATCAACCACGAAATTGTATGTCTAAATTTAATGATAATAAAAAAGATTATGTACAGACGCTACCTAAAGTAGATGACAAAATTTTTGTAGACATCGGAAATTGATATATTCATTCTTGTTCAGCTCAATAAGAAACTTTTTTAAAATAAAAATCTTCATAACATTCAATCGATTATTTATATGCTGTAAATTGTGTAATGTAATAAATTCATATTTCTGCTTTCGTAATCGGGATCGAGATGCCAAAATGAAGCCTCTGATATGGTCGACATTTCCGATTTAGCTTATTTTGAACTTCGGTTATATTGAAAGAAAAAGATTGGTCTCCTGAATTTCAATATATCCGGAGTAAGCTGTATTTTCCTATACCACCAAATTTTACACATATACTGAAGTGTAAACAAAAGTGCAAAATTGTTTTTGAAAAATGGTATGCAGCAGTTTTGTGATCAGATGAGCGTGTCTAATCCGAAATTGACGAGGTGAAGGTCAATCTATTACCTGGATGTAGCCACCTGGAGCAAAATGGTTGACAAAGCTTTATGATTACATGTGGAAAAAACCCTGAAATTGTCGGAGGTGGATTCAGAGAAGCAGGAATATCATCTGTATAATTGTGATAGTAACTCAGAAATCCTGTAAATTGTTTCATTGACTGAATATTTGCATTAAAAATTAAGAGTTTTACATACAAATGCTGGCTTCTTTTTTTCACAATTCCTTCATAAGTTTAAATACTCGTGAATTATATCAAATTTTCACTATGACTTTGATTTGCCTCACTTCTCTATACTGTTTTAGGTTCAGATTTGCAGAAAAATCATAAAACGAAAAAAACCTGATATACGTTAGTTAATTTTTTTGGAAAATGCAGGACTTTTTAGCTCACCTGAGCTGAAAGCTCAAGTGAGCTTTTCTGATCGCCTGTTGTCCGTTGTCTGTCTGTAAACTTTTTACATTTTCGACTTCTTCTCCAGAACCACTGGCCAATTTCAACCAAACTTGGCCAAAAGCATCTAGGGGTGAAGGGCTTTCAAGTTTGTTCAAATGAAGAGCCATGTCCCTTTCAAAGGGGAGATAATCACAAAAATGCAAAAATAGGGTGGGGTCATTTAAAAATCTCAACAAGAACCACTGAGCCAGAAAAGCTGATATTTACATGAAAGCTTCTTGACATAGTGCAGATTTAAGTTTGTTAAAATAATAGCCCCCTGGGGATAGGATGGGGCCAGAAGGGGGTGGGGATCAAAGTTTTACATACAAAGATATAGGGAAAATCTTTAGAAATCTGAGCCAGGAAAGTTGAAATTTACATGAAAGCTTCCTGACATAGTGCAGATTCAAATTTGTTAAAATCGTGGCCCTCGGGGGTTGGATGAGGCCACAATAGGGGATCAAAGTTTTACATGCGAATATATGGGGAAAATCTTTAAACATGAGCCAAGGTGACTCAGGTGAGCAATGTGACCCATGGGCCTCTTGTTTTTATTAGGTCACCTAAGTAAACTCAGGTGACCTATTGGAATTGGTTTAATTAATAACTACCAGTCCAATTCTTTTCAAATTTGGTATGAGGCATCATTGGGACAAGGGGAACATAAATTGTAAATTTCAGGACTCCAGCACCCCTAGGGGCAGGGCAAAAACTGCCCAAAATTTACCAATTTTCAAAAATCTTCTCAAGAACCACACACATGTAAGAAAAACTAAATGCATAGTGATTTAGAGCAGGAAGGTCTCTACCAAAATTATAAATTTCACGATCCCTGGGGTAGGGGTTCTGACCCCAGGGCGGGGCCAAACTTGTTATATAGTGTTTATGTGGAAAACACTTAAATTACATCTTCTTTAATGCTATTGATACTTGAAAGTAAATAGATATTTAAAAAGAACAGGTAGTCCTTTACCAAATTGTAAATTTGATGATCCCAGGGGTAGGGGTTTTGGTATCGGGGTGGGGCCAAAATGATCAGTTATTAAATGTGTGAACAATAGACATTTTTAACTTCTTGTTAACTATCATTCCAATTCTTTTCAAATTTGGTATGAACCATATTTGGAGCAAGGGGAACATAAATTGTAAATTTCAGGATTCCTGCACCCCTGGGACCTTGGGGACAGGGCAAAAACTGCCCAAAATTGAACCACACACATATAACAAAAACTAAATGCATAGTAATATAGAGTAGGAAGGTCTCTACCAAAATTGTAAATTTCATGTTCCCTAGGGTAGGGGTTCTGATCCCAGGGCGGGGCGGGGCCAAACTTGTTGTATAGTGTTTATGTGTAAAAAACTTAAATGACATCTTCTTTAGTGTTATTGATACTATAGATTGAAAGTAAATAGATAGTTAGAAAGAACAGGTAGTCCTTTACCAAAATTGTAAATTTGATGATTGAAGGGGTAGGGGTTTTGGTATCATTGTGGGGCCAAAATGGTCAGTTATTAAATGTGTTAACTATAAACATTTTTAACTTCTTGATAACTATCATTCCAATTTTTTTCAAATTTGGTTTCATATTTGGAACAAGGGGAACATAAATCATAAATTTCAGGATTCCTGCACCCCTGGGGCCTTAGGGGCAGGGCAAAAACTGCCCAAAATGACAAATTATCAAAAATCTTCTCAAGAACCACACATATATAACAGAAACTAAATGCATAGTAATGTAGAGCAGGAAAGGCTCACAGGGATCGAAATTAACTTTTTTCACTACTAGCAAATTTTAGCTAGTGGATTATTTTCCAACTAGCAAAATTGAGCTTTTACTAGCATTTTTCAATCGATTGCTGTTTTACAGGAATTTAAGAAAACAAGCATGTATCTATATCAAAATATAGGGAAAATCTTCTGTAAAGTGCAATAATAAAAATAATATTGAGAATTCTTTCATTTAAAATTTAATGAATATCAGACAACATACAAGTATCATCGGTGCATGGTGAGGGTCATAGGGTACACTTGTGCAGTGAACTCGCTGTCCAGAGATCTACCACCTATTTACAACATCATGTGGTTTGAAATCTTGAAGACTGTTTGCGCCAATTCACACTATATGTTCAAAACTTTTGGAAATTTCATCTAAAAAATTCTAGTTGGAAAAAAACCCCGCAAACTCTAAGTGTTTGACTATAGACTACAGAAGGACACCGCATAAAGCGGTGACACTAACACTTTCATGTGTTGTTTCATGTAAACACGGACGAGATCAACATGCTTGCTACTTAAATCAGACGTCTCTGAGACGCCCGAAGTATGTATGAAGTAGGCCATCTTCGACATCACTGACTGAGATGACCTAACTATTTATTCGATCCACGTTTACTTTTCAATACTTGTATATTCATTCTGTAAAGCGTTTCTATGCACAAGACAAAATTATTGTAAACTTCAAAGTACAGCCAATAAACCGAGGAAATCTGAAAAAAAGATCCGGGTTTTTTCACTCGCACGAAAAGTTGCAATCGCTTGTGATTTTTCACTCGCAAGATGCTGTATAAAATCTAAATGCATACTTAGAAATACCAAAAAAGGATATACAAAAAATGGTGAATTTCACAACCCAGGGTTATTACTTTAGGATGAGTCCAAATTAGTCATATATACTACTCAAAATTTGATAAGGATCATAGATATTTTTCTGTTTAAAAAATTAATAACTGCATAACTGGCAATATTGTGTCCAAGTGAAATCAAAAACGTCTTCAACAAACTTGCACGTGCATTTCATGCCATGGGAAATGCGTTTCTCATCACAGTTTATGCTTTTGCTACCATTGCACGATTTTCACTCATCGGTGTCTGATTCTTACTAAAATTTCAAACTCATTTGAGTGTTTACACTAC